>NW_028154593.1:0-217218 GCF_965231275.1 Zosterops lateralis
GCCACAATCCTACTTGGCCCAGGGCACAGTGCCGGCAAGGTGTGTGTGCACCCGGCCTTTGCTGCAGCCGCAAGGAGATCTCCTGCCTCAGCCTCACCTTTCCTGCTCGGCCAGGCTCCCGAGGGCCCCAGCAGCAGGAAATTGGCCCAGCTGCCTGGCACCGGTGCCGGCAAAGGTACCACCTAGGCACTGCAGGTGCTGCCAATTGCCTGGACCAGGACACCAGGCCCTGGAAACTGCCACGTCTGGGCACTGCCGGGGGCAGCAAACATCAGATTCCAGTCAAGCTCCAGATGCTAGTAATGACAACACCAGGACTCTCTCTCTCTTTCTTTCTTTCTTTCTTTCTTTCTTTCTTTCTTGCTTTCTTGCTTTCTTTCTTGCTTTCTTTCTTGCTTTCTTTCTTGCTTTCTTTCTTGCTTTCTTGCTTTCTTGCTTTCTTGCTTTCTGGCTTTCTTTTCCTCCCCCTTTCCAAATCCCTGCAACTTCACCTCAGTCCTCCACACCTCCGCACTTTTTCCTTAGCCCTCCCAATTAAACTGACACGGCCTACAAAACACTTCAAGGATCCAAACTTACTAAAAGAAAGACCACGGCACCCCCTGCATTCCCACTCTGTGACACCACAGCCATTGCAGCCCCTGTGTTCCTCCTCTTTGTGACATCACAATGGGGGCAGCACAACATTCCCCCTCTTTGTGACACCACAGCCATTGCAGCCCCTGTGCTCCCCCTCTTTGTGACATCACAATGGGGGCAGCACAACATTCCCCCTCTTTGTGACACCACAGCCATTGCAGCCCCTGTGTTCCCCCTCTTTGTGACATCACAATGGGGGCAGCAAAACATTCCCCCTCTTTGTGACACCACAGCCATTGCAGCCCCTGTGTTCCCCCTCTTTGTGACATCACAATGCGGGCAGCACAACATTCCCCCTCTTTGTGACGCCACAGCCATTGCAGCCCCTGTGTTCCTCCTCTTTGTGACATCACAATGGGGGCAGCAAAACATTCCCCCTCTTTGTGACACCACAGCCGTGCCAGCCCCAGCGTTACCTCCCTGGAGACGCCCAAAGGGAAGCGTCCTGAGCTGCGTCTAAGCAACAAAACTGACCGGCCACTGAACTGCTCTGGCTGGGACTGATGGGCATTTATTTCTCTGCACACAGCTCGAGGAAAATCACCTTGGCCACCCCCACAGTGCCACAGGCCTGTTTCAGATACACTTACTCAGCCCCGCCCAGAGCTGCTAGGGGGGAGTCGTTCAAAGAAAGAAACAAAAACCGCCAAAAGAAGAAGACTTCTTGGCCCCCAGCTGAGCTGCTCCCTCCCTCAGCACTTCCACCTGCACACAAACAGCACCTGAGACTGCAAGCAATCAGCAGTCCTCAGCTCCATCTGCAGCAAAAGTAGCTTGAGGACAGCCTTGCAGCAGCACTTCTCTCACCCCTGTGCAAAAGGCCCCTGGGCAGGCACTCACGGGCCCTGGCAAAGGGCAAGGCTCAGGGCCTCAGCCCGCAGGGAAGAAAAGGCCTCTCAATTGGCCGCTGCTGGCCCGTCAAGCCTGCTCCCAGGCTGCTTCACAGGCAGCATCCTTTGCTAGGACTGCACAAAGCTGACAGTCACCTCTGCCTTCTCCACACTCCATGTTCACAAGCTGCCTGCCAGAAGAAAGTTAGGCGCAGCCCCTGGGCCACAATCCTACTTGGCCCAGGGCACAGCGCCGGCAAGGTGTGTGTGCACCCGGCCTTTGCTGCAGCCGCAAGGAGATCTCCTGCCTCAGCCTCACCTTTCCTGCTCGGCCAGGCTCCCGAGGGCCCCAGCAGCAGGAAATTGGCCCAGCTGCCTGGCACCGGTGCCGGCAAAGGTACCACCTAGGCACTGCAGGTGCTGCCAATTGCCTGGACCAGGACACCAGGCCCTGGAAAC
Source organism: Zosterops lateralis (assembly GCF_965231275.1). Classification (NCBI taxonomy): domain Eukaryota; kingdom Metazoa; phylum Chordata; class Aves; order Passeriformes; family Zosteropidae; genus Zosterops; species Zosterops lateralis. The sequence goes on from NW_028154593.1 coordinate 1,929, forward strand.
TGCCACGTCTGGGCACTGCCGGGGCAGCAAACATCAGATTCCAGTCAAGCTCCAGATGCTAGTAATGACAACACCAGGACTCTCTCTCTCTTTCTTTCTTTCTTTCTTTCTTGCTTTCTTGCTTTCTTGCTTTCTTTCTTGCTTTCTTTCTTGCTTTCTTTCTTGCTTTCTTTCTTGCTTTCTTGCTTTCTTGCTTTCTTGCTTTCTGGCTTTCTTTTCCTCCCCCTTTCCAAATCCCTGCAACTTCACCTCAGTCCTCCACACCTCCGCACTTTTTCCTTAGCCCTCCCAATTAAACTGACACGGCCTACAAAACACTTCAAGGATCCAAACTTACTAAAAGAAAGACCACGGCAACCCCTGCATTCCCACTCTGTGACACCACAGCCATTGCAGCCCCTGTGTTCCTCCTCTTTGTGACATCACAATGGGGGCAGCACAACATTCCCCCTCTTTGTGACACCACAGCCGTGCCAGCCCCAGCGTTCCCCCTCATTGTGACATCACAATGGGGGCAGCACAACATTCCCCCTCTTTGTGACACCACAGCCATTGCAGCCCCTGTGTTCCCCCTCTTTGTGACATCACAATGGGGGCAGCAAAACATTCCCCCTCTTTGTGACACCACAGCCATTGCAGCCCCTGTCTTCCCCCTCTTTGTGACATCACAATGGGGGCAGCACAACATTCCCCCTCTTTGTGACACCACAGCCATTGCAGCCCCTGTGCTCCCCCTCTTTGTGACATCACAATGGGGGCAGCAAAACATTCCCCCTCTTTGTGACACCACAGCCGTGCCAGCCCCAGCGTTACCTCCCTGGAGACGCCCAAAGGGAAGCGTCCTGAGCTGCGTCTAAGCAACAAAACTGACCGGCCACTGAACTGCTCTGGCTGGGACTGATGGGCATTTATTTCTCTGCACACAGCTCGAGGAAAATCACCTTGGCCACCCCCACAGTGCCACAGGCCTGTTTCAGATACACTTACTCAGCCCCGCCCAGAGCTGCTAGGGGGGAGTCGTTCAAAGAAAGAAACAAAAACCGCCAAAAGAAGAAGACTTCTTGGCCCCCAGCTGAGCTGCTCCCTCCCTCAGCACTTCCACCTGCACACAAACAGCACCTGAGACTGCAAGCAATCAGCAGTCCTCAGCTCCATCTGCAGCAAAAGTAGCTTGAGGACAGCCTTGCAGCAGCACTTCTCCCACCCCTGTGCAAAAGGCCCCTGGGCAGGCACTCACGGGCCCTGGCAAAGGGCAAGGCTCAGGGCCCCCGCCCGCAGGGAAGAAAAGGCCTCTCAATTGGCCGCTGCTGGCACGTCAAGCCTGCTTCCAGGCTGCTTTACAGGCAGCATCCTTTGCTAGGACTGCACAAAGCTGACAGTCACCTCTGCCTTCTCCACACTCCATGTTCACAAGCTGCCTGCCAGAAGAAAGTTAGGCGCAGCCCCTGGGCCACAATCCTACTTGGCCCAGGGCACAGTGCCGGCAAGGTGTGTGTGCACCCGGCCTTTGCTGCAGCCGCAAGGAGATCTCCTGCCTCAGCCTCACCTTTCCTGCTCGGCCAGGCTCCCGAGGGCCCCAGCAGCAGGAAATTGGCCCAGCTGCCTGGCACCGGTGCCGGCAAAGGTACCACCTAGGCACTGCAGGTGCTGCCAATTGCCTGGACCAGGACACCAGGCCCTGGAAACTGCCACGTCTGGGCACTGCCGGGGGCAGCAAACATCAGATTCCAGTCAAGCTCCAGATGCTAGTAATGACAACACCAGGACTCTCTCTCTCTTTCTTTCTTTCTTTCTCTCTGCTTGCTTTCTTGCTTTCTTGCTTTCTTTCTTGCTTTCTTTCTTGCTTTCTTTCTTGCTTTCTTTCTTGCTTTCTTGCTTTCTTGCTTTCTTGCTTTCTGGCTTTCTTTTCCTCCCCCTTTCCAAATCCCTGCAACTTCACCTCAGTCCTCCACACCTCCGCACTTTTTCCTTAGCCCTCCCAATTAAACTGACACGGCCTACAAAACACTTCAAGGATCCAAACTTACTAAAAGAAAGACCACGGCACCCCCTGCATTCCCACTCTGTGACACCACAGCCATTGCAGCCCCTGTGTTCCTCCTCTTTGTGACATCACAATGGGGGCAGCACAACATTCCCCCTCTTTGTGACACCACAGCCATTGCAGCCCCTGTGCTCCCCCTCTTTGTGACATCACAATGGGGGCAGCACAACATTCCCCCTCTTTGTGACACCACAGCCGTGCCAGCCCCAGCGTTCCCCCTCATTGTGACATCACAATGGGGGCAGCACAACATTCCCCCTCTTTGTGACACCACAGCCATTGCAGCCCCTGTGTTCCCCCTCTTTGTGACATCACAATGGGGGCAGCAAAACATTCCCCCTCTTTGTGACACCACAGCCATTGCAGCCCCTGTGTTCCCCCTCTTTGTGACATCACAATGCGGGCAGCACAACATTCCCCCTCTTTGTGACGCCACAGCCATTGCAGCCCCTGTGTTCCTCCTCTTTGTGACATCACAATGGGGGCAGCAAAACATTCCCCCTCTTTGTGACACCACAGCCGTGCCAGCCCCAGCGTTACCTCCCTGGAGACGCCCAAAGGGAAGCGTCCTGAGCTGCGTCTAAGCAACAAAACTGACCGGCCACTGAACTGCTCTGGCTGGGACTGATGGGCATTTATTTCTCTGCACACAGCTCGAGGAAAATCACCTTGGCCACCCCCACAGTGCCACAGGCCTGTTTCAGATACACTTACTCAGCCCCGCCCAGAGCTGCTAGGGGGGAGTCGTTCAAAGAAAGAAACAAAAACCGCCAAAAGAAGAAGACTTCTTGGCCCCCAGCTGAGCTGCTCCCTCCCTCAGCACTTGCACCTGCACACAAACAGCACCTGAGACTGCAAGCAATCAGCAGTCCTCAGCTCCATCTGCAGCAAAAGTAGCTTGAGGACAGCCTTGCAGCAGCACTTCTCTCACCCCTGTGCAAAAGGCCCCTGGGCAGGCACTCACGGGCCCTGGCAAAGGGCAAGGCTCAGGGCCTCAGCCCGCAGGGAAGAAAAGGCCTCTCAATTGGCCGCTGCTGGCCCGTCAAGCCTGCTCCCAGGCTGCTTCACAGGCAGCATCCTTTGCTAGGACTGCACAAAGCTGACAGTCACCTCTGCCTTCTCCACACTCCATGTTCACAAGCTGCCTGCCAGAAGAAAGTTAGGCGCAGCCCCTGGGCCACAATCCTACTTGGCCCAGGGCACAGCGCCGGCAAGGTGTGTGTGCACCCGGCCTTTGCTGCAGCCGCAAGGAGATCTCCTGCCTCAGCCTCACCTTTCCTGCTCGGCCAGGCTCCCGAGGGCCCCAGCAGCAGGAAATTGGCCCAGCTGCCTGGCACCGGTGCCGGCAAAGGTACCACCTAGGCACTGCAGGTGCTGCCAATTGCCTGGACCAGGACACCAGGCCCTGGAAACTGCCACGTCTGGGCACTGCCGGGGGCAGCAAACATCAGATTCCAGTCAAGCTCCAGATGCTAGTAATGACAACACCAGGACTCTCTCTTTCTTTCTTTCTTTCTTTCTTTCTTGCTTTCTTGCTTTCTTTCTTGCTTTCTTGCTTTCTTTCTTGCTTTCTTTCTTTCTTTCTTGCTTTCTTTCTTGCTTTCTTTCTTGCTTTCTTTCTTGCTTTCTTGCTTTCTTGCTTTCTTTTCCTCCCCCTTTCCAAATCCCTGCAACTTCACCTCAGTCCTCCACACCTCTGCACTTTTTCCTTAGCCCTCCCAATTAAACTGACACGGCCTACAAAACACTTCAAGGATCCAAACTTACTAAAAGAAAGACCACGGCACCCCCTGCATTCCCACTCTGTGACACCACAGCCATTGCAGCCACTGTGTTCCTCCTCTTTGTGACATCACAATGGGGGCAGCACAACATTCCCCCTCTTTGTGACACCACAGCCATTGCAGCCCCTGTGCTCCCCCTCTTTGTGACATCACAATGGGGGCAGCAAAACATTCCCCCTCTTTGTGACACCACAGCCATTGCAGCCCCTGTGCTCCCCCTCTTTGTGACATCACAATGGGGGCAGCAAAACATTCCCCCTCTTTGTGACACCACAGCCATTGCAGCCCCTGTGTTCCCCCTCTTTGTGACATCACAATGGGGGCAGCAAAACATTCCCCCTCTTTGTGACACCACAGCCATTGCAGCCCCTGTCTTCCCCTTCTTTGTGACATCACAATGGGGGCAGCACAACATTCCCCCTCTTTGTGACACCACAGCCATTGCAGCCCCTGTGCTCCCCCTCTTTGTGACATCACAATGGGGGCAGCAAAACATTCCCCCTCTTTGTGACACCACAGCCGTGCCAGCCCCAGCGTTACCTCCCTGGAGACGCCCAAAGGGAAGCGTCCTGAGCTGCGTCTAAGCAACAAAACTGACCGGCCACTGAACTGCTCTGGCTGGGACTGATGGGCATTTATTTCTCTGCACACAGCTCGAGGAAAATCACCTTGGCCACCCCCACAGTGCCACAGGCCTGTTTCAGATACACTTACTCAGCCCCGCCCAGAGCTGCTAGGGGGGAGTCGTTCAAAGAAAGAAACAAAAACCGCCAAAAGAAGAAGACTTCTTGGCCCCCAGCTGAGCTGCTCCCTCCCTCAGCACTTCCACCTGCACACAAACAGCACCTGAGACTGCAAGCAATCAGCAGTCCTCAGCTCCATCTGCAGCAAAAGTAGCTTGAGGACAGCCTTGCAGCAGCACTTCTCCCACCCCTGTGCAAAAGGCCCCTGGGCAGGCACTCACGGGCCCTGGCAAAGGGCAAGGCTCAGGGCCCCCGCCCGCAGGGAAGAAAAGGCCTCTCAATTGGCCGCTGCTGGCACGTCAAGCCTGCTTCCAGGCTGCTTTACAGGCAGCATCCTTTGCTAGGACTGCACAAAGCTGACAGTCACCTCTGCCTTCTCCACACTCCATGTTCACAAGCTGCCTGCCAGAAGAAAGTTAGGCGCAGCCCCTGGGCCACAATCCTACTTGGCCCAGGGCACAGTGCCGGCAAGGTGTGTGTGCACCCGGCCTTTGCTGCAGCCGCAAGGAGATCTCCTGCCTCAGCCTCACCTTTCCTGCTCGGCCAGGCTCCCGAGGGCCCCAGCAGCAGGAAATTGGCCCAGCTGCCTGGCACCGGTGCCGGCAAAGGTACCACCTAGGCACTGCAGGTGCTGCCAATTGCCTGGACCAGGACACCAGGCCCTGGAAACTGCCACGTCTGGGCACTGCCGGGGGCAGCAAACATCAGATTCCAGTCAAGCTCCAGATGCTAGTAATGACAACACCAGGACTCTCTCTCTCTTTCTTTCTTTCTTTCTTTCTTTCTTTCTTGCTTTCTTGCTTTCTTTCTTGCTTTCTTTCTTGCTTTCTTTCTTGCTTTCTTTCTTGCTTTCTTGCTTTCTTGCTTTCTTGCTTTCTGGCTTTCTTTTCCTCCCCCTTTCCAAATCCCTGCAACTTCACCTCAGTCCTCCACACCTCCGCACTTTTTCCTTAGCCCTCCCAATTAAACTGACACGGCCTACAAAACACTTCAAGGATCCAAACTTACTAAAAGAAAGACCACGGCACCCCCTGCATTCCCACTCTGTCACACCACAGCCATTGCAGCCCCTGTGTTCCTCCTCTTTGTGACATCACAATGGGGGCAGCACAACATTCCCCCTCTTTGTGACACCACAGCCGTGCCAGCCCCAGCGTTCCCCCTCATTGTGACATCACAATGGGGGCAGCACAACATTCCCCCTCTTTGTGACACCACAGCCATTGCAGCCCCTGTGTTCCCCCTCTTTGTGACATCACAATGGGGGCAGCAAAACATTCCCCCTCTTTGTGACACCACAGCCATTGCAGCCCCTGTCTTCCCCCTCTTTGTGACATCACAATGGGGGCAGCACAACATTCCCCCTCTTTGTGACACCACAGCCATTGCAGCCCCTGTGCTCCCCCTCTTTGTGACATCACAATGGGGGCAGCAAAACATTCCCCCTCTTTGTGACACCACAGCCGTGCCAGCCCCAGCGTTACCTCCCTGGAGACGCCCAAAGGGAAGCGTCCTGAGCTGCGTCTAAGCAACAAAACTGACCGGCCACTGAACTGCTCTGGCTGGGACTGATGGGCATTTATTTCTCTGCACACAGCTCGAGGAAAATCACCTTGGCCACCCCCACAGTGCCACAGGCCTGTTTCAGATACACTTACTCAGCCCCGCCCAGAGCTGCTAGGGGGGAGTCGTTCAAAGAAAGAAACAAAAACCGCCAAAAGAAGAAGACTTCTTGGCCCCCAGCTGAGCTGCTCCCTCCCTCAGCACTTCCACCTGCACACAAACAGCACCTGAGACTGCAAGCAATCAGCAGTCCTCAGCTCCATCTGCAGCAAAAGTAGCTTGAGGACAGCCTTGCAGCAGCACTTCTCCCACCCCTGTGCAAAAGGCCCCTGGGCAGGCACTCACGGGCCCTGGCAAAGGGCAAGGCTCAGGGCCCCCGCCCGCAGGGAAGAAAAGGCCTCTCAATTGGCCGCTGCTGGCACGTCAAGCCTGCTTCCAGGCTGCTTTACAGGCAGCATCCTTTGCTAGGACTGCACAAAGCTGACAGTCACCTCTGCCTTCTCCACACTCCATGTTCACAAGCTGCCTGCCAGAAGAAAGTTAGGCGCAGCCCCTGGGCCACAATCCTACTTGGCCCAGGGCACAGTGCCGGCAAGGTGTGTGTGCACCCGGCCTTTGCTGCAGCCGCAAGGAGATCTCCTGCCTCAGCCTCACCTTTCCTGCTCGGCCAGGCTCCCGAGGGCCCCAGCAGCAGGAAATTGGCCCAGCTGCCTGGCACCGGTGCCGGCAAAGGTACCACCTAGGCACTGCAGGTGCTGCCAATTGCCTGGACCAGGACACCAGGCCCTGGAAACTGCCACGTCTGGGCACTGCCGGGGGCAGCAAACATCAGATTCCAGTCAAGCTCCAGATGCTAGTAATGAAAACACCAGGACTCTCTCTCTCTTTCTTTCTTTCTTTCTTGCTTGCTTTCTTGCTTTCTTGCTTTCTTTCTTGCTTTCTTTCTTGCTTTCTTTCTTGCTTTCTTTCTTGCTTTCTTGCTTTCTTGCTTTCTTGCTTTCTGGCTTTCTTTTCCTCCCCCTTTCCAAATCCCTGCAACTTCACCTCAGTCCTCCACACCTCCGCACTTTTTCCTTAGCCCTCCCAATTAAACTGACACGGCCTACAAAACACTTCAAGGATCCAAACTTACTAAAAGAAAGACCACGGCACCCCCTGCATTCCCACTCTGTGACACCACAGCCATTGCAGCCCCTGTGTTCCTCCTCTTTGTGACATCACAATGGGGGCAGCACAACATTCCCCCTCTTTGTGACACCACAGCCGTGCCAGCCCCAGCGTTCCCCCTCATTGTGACATCACAATGGGGGCAGCAAAACATTCCCCCTCTTTGTGACACCACAGCCGGGCTAGCCCCAGTGTTCCCCCTCTTTGTGACATCACAATGGGGGCAGCAAAACATTCCCCCTCTTTGTGACACCACAGCCGTGCCAGCCCCAGCGTTACCTCCCTGGAGACGCCCAAAGGGAAGCGTCCTGAGCTGCGTCTAAGCAACAAAACTGACCGGCCACTGAACTGCTCTGGCTGGGACTGATGGGCATTTATTTCTCTGCACACAGCTCGAGGAAAATCACCTTGGCCACCCCCACAGTGCCACAGGCCTGTTTCAGATACACTTACTCAGCCCCGCCCAGAGCTGCTGGGGGGGAGTCGTTCAAAGAAAGAAACAAAAACCGCCAAAAGAAGAAGACTTCTTGGCCCCCAGCTGAGCTGCTCCCTCCCTCAGCACTTGCACCTGCACACAAACAGCACCTGAGACTGCAAGCAATCAGCAGTCCTCAGCTCCATCTGCAGCAAAAGTAGCTTGAGGACAGCCTTGCAGCAGCACTTCTCTCACCCCTGTGCAAAAGGCCCCTGGGCAGGCACTCACGGGCCCTGGCAAAGGGCAAGGCTCAGGGCCTCAGCCCGCAGGGAAGAAAAGGCCTCTCAATTGGCCGCTGCTGGCACGTCAAGCCTGCTCCCAGGCTGCTTCACAGGCAGCATCCTTTGCTAGGACTGCACAAAGCTGACAGTCACCTCTGCCTTCTCCACACTCCATGTTCACAAGCTGCCTGCCAGAAGAAAGTTAGGCGCAGCCCCTGGGCCACAATCCTACTTGGCCCAGGGCACAGCGCCGGCAAGGTGTGTGTGCACCCGGCCTTTGCTGCAGCCGCAAGGAGATCTCCTGCCTCAGCCTCACCTTTCCTGCTCGGCCAGGCTCCCGAGGGCCCCAGCAGCAGGAAATTGGCCCAGCTGCCTGGCACCGGTGCCGGCAAAGGTACCACCTAGGCACTGCAGGTGCTGCCAATTGCCTGGACCAGGACACCAGGCCCTGGAAACTGCCACGTCTGGGCACTGCCGGGGGCAGCAAACATCAGATTCCAGTCAAGCTCCAGATGCTAGTAATGACAACACCAGGACTCTCTCTCTCTTTCTTTCTTTCTTTCTAGCTTTCTTGCTTTCTTTCTTGCTTTCTTGCTTTCTTTCTTGCTTTCTTTCTTGCTTTCTTTCTTGCTTTCTTTCTTGCTTTCTTGCTTTCTTGCTTTCTTGCTTTCTGGCTTTCTTTTCCTCCCCCTTTCCAAATCCCTGCAACTTCACCTCAGTCCTCCACAGCTCCGCACTTTTTCCTTAGCCCTCCCAATTAAACTGACACGGCCTACAAAACACTTCAAGGATCCAAACTTACTAAAAGAAAGACCACGGCACCCCCTGCATTCCCACTCTGTGACACCACAGCCATTGCAGCCCCTGTGTTCCTCCTATTTGTGACATCACAATGGGGGCAGCACAACATTCCCCCTCTTTGTGACACCACAGCCGTGCCAGCCCCAGCGTTCCCCCTCATTGTGACATCACAATGGGGGCAGCAAAACATTCCCCCTCTTTGTGACACCACAGCCATTGCAGCCCCTGTGTTCCCCCTCTTTGTGACATCACAATGGGGGCAGCAAAACATTCCCCCTCTTTGTGACACCACAGCCGTGCCAGCCCCAGCGTTACCTCCCTGGAGACGCCCAAAGGGAAGCGTCCTGAGCTGCGTCTAAGCAACAAAACTGACCGGCCACTGAACTGCTCTGGCTGGGACTGATGGGCATTTATTTCTCTGCACACAGCTCGAGGAAAATCACCTTGGCCACCCCCACAGTGCCACAGGCCTGTTTCAGATACACTTACTCAGCCCCGCCCAGAGCTGCTAGGGGGGAGTCGTTCAAAGAAAGAAACAAAAACCGCCAAAAGAAGAAGACTTCTTGGCCCCCAGCTGAGCTGCTCCCTCCCTCAGCACTTGCACCTGCACACAAACAGCACCTGAGACTGCAAGCAATCAGCAGTCCTCAGCTCCATCTGCAGCAAAAGTAGCTTGAGGACAGCCTTGCAGCAGCACTTCTCTCACCCCTGTGCAAAAGGCCCCTGGGCAGGCACTCACGGGCCCTGGCAAAGGGCAAGGCTCAGGGCCTCAGCCCGCAGGGAAGAAAAGGCCTCTCAATTGGCCGCTGCTGGCACGTCAAGCCTGCTCCCAGGCTGCTTCACAGGCAGCATCCTTTGCTAGGACTGCACAAAGCTGACAGTCACCTCTGCCTTCTCCACACTCCATGTTCACAAGCTGCCTGCCAGAAGAAAGTTAGGCGCAGCCCCTGGGCCACAATCCTACTTGGCCCAGGGCACAGCGCCGGCAAGGTGTGTGTGCACCCGGCCTTTGCTGCAGCCGCAAGGAGATCTCCTGCCTCAGCCTCACCTTTCCTGCTCGGCCAGGCTCCCGAGGGCCCCAGCAGCAGGAAATTGGCCCAGCTGCCTGGCACCGGTGCCGGCAAAGGTACCACCTAGGCACTGCAGGTGCTGCCAATTGCCTGGACCAGGACACCAGGCCCTGGAAACTGCCACGTCTGGGCACTGCCGGGGGCAGCAAACATCAGATTCCAGTCAAGCTCCAGATGCTAGTAATGACAACACCAGGACTCTCTCTCTCTTTCTTTCTTTCTTTCTAGCTTTCTTGCTTTCTTTCTTGCTTTCTTGCTTTCTTTCTTGCTTTCTTTCTTGCTTTCTTTCTTGCTTTCTTTCTTGCTTTCTTGCTTTCTTGCTTTCTTGCTTTCTGGCTTTCTTTTCCTCCCCCTTTCCAAATCCCTGCAACTTCACCTCAGTCCTCCACAGCTCCGCACTTTTTCCTTAGCCCTCCCAATTAAACTGACACGGCCTACAAAACACTTCAAGGATCCAAACTTACTAAAAGAAAGACCACGGCACCCCCTGCATTCCCACTCTGTGACACCACAGCCATTGCAGCCCCTGTGTTCCTCCTATTTGTGACATCACAATGGGGGCAGCACAACATTCCCCCTCTTTGTGACACCACAGCCGTGCCAGCCCCAGCGTTCCCCCTCATTGTGACATCACAATGGGGGCAGCAAAACATTCCCCCTCTTTGTGACACCACAGCCATTGCAGCCCCTGTGTTCCCCCTCTTTGTGACATCACAATGGGGGCAGCAAAACATTCCCCCTCTTTGTGACACCACAGCCATTGCAGCCCCTGTGTTCCCCCTCTTTGTGACATCACAATGGCGGCAGCACAACATTCCCCCTCTTTGTGACACCACAGCCATTGCAGCCCCTGTGTTCCTCCTCTTTGTGACATCACAATGGGGGCAGCAAAACATTCCCCCTCTTTGTGACACCACAGCCGTGCCAGCCCCAGCGTTACCTCCCTGGAGACGCCCAAAGGGAAGCGTCCTGAGCTGCGTCTAAGCAACAAAACTGACCGGCCACTGAACTGCTCTGGCTGGGACTGATGGGCATTTATTTCTCTGCACACAGCTCGAGGAAAATCACCTTGGCCACCCCCACAGTGCCACAGGCCTGTTTCAGATACACTTACTCAGCCCCGCCCAGAGCTGCTAGGGGGGAGTCGTTCAAAGAAAGAAACAAAAACCGCCAAAAGAAGAAGACTTCTTGGCCCCCAGCTGAGCTGCTCCCTCCCTCAGCACTTGCACCTGCACACAAACAGCACCTGAGACTGCAAGCAATCAGCAGTCCTCAGCTCCATCTGCAGCAAAAGTAGCTTGAGGACAGCCTTGCAGCAGCACTTCTCTCACCCCTGTGCAAAAGGCCCCTGGGCAGGCACTCACGGGCCCTGGCAAAGGGCAAGGCTCAGGGCCTCAGCCCGCAGGGAAGAAAAGGCCTCTCAATTGGCCGCTGCTGGCCCGTCAAGCCTGCTCCCAGGCTGCTTCACAGGCAGCATCCTTTGCTAGGACTGCACAAAGCTGACAGTCACCTCTGCCTTCTCCACACTCCATGTTCACAAGCTGCCTGCCAGAAGAAAGTTAGGCGCAGCCCCTGGGCCACAATCCTACTTGGCCCAGGGCACAGCGCCGGCAAGGTGTGTGTGCACCCGGCCTTTGCTGCAGCCGCAAGGAGATCTCCTGCCTCAGCCTCACCTTTCCTGCTCGGCCAGGCTCCCGAGGGCCCCAGCAGCAGGAAATTGGCCCAGCTGCCTGGCACCGGTGCCGGCAAAGGTACCACCTAGGCACTGCAGGTGCTGCCAATTGCCTGGACCAGGACACCAGGCCCTGGAAACTGCCACGTCTGGGCACTGCCGGGGGCAGCAAACATCAGATTCCAGTCAAGCTCCAGATGCTAGTAATGACAACACCAGGACTCTCTCTCTCATTCTTTCTTTCTTTCTTTCTTTCTTTCTTGCTTTCTTGCTTTCTTTCTTGCTTTCTTTCTTGCTTTCTTGCTTTCTTTCTTGCTTTCTTTCTTGCTTTCTTGCTTTCTTGCTTTCTTGCTTTCTGGCTTTCTTTTCCTCCCCCTTTCCAAATCCCTGCAACTTCACCTCAGTCCTCCACACCTCCGCACTTTTTCCTTAGCCCTCCCAATTAAACTGACACGGCCTACAAAACACTTCAAGGATCCAAACTTACTAAAAGAAAGACCACGGCACCCCCTGCATTCCCACTCTGTGACACCACAGCCATTGCAGCCCCTGTGTTCCTCCTCTTTGTGACATCACAATGGGGGCAGCACAACATTCCCCCTCTTTGTGACACCACAGCCATTGCAGCCCCAGCGTTCCCCCTCTTTGTGACATCACAATGGGGGCAGCACAACATTCCCCCTCTTTGTGACACCACAGCCGTGCCAGCCCCAGCGTTCCCCCTCATTGTGACATCACAATGGGGGCAGCAAAACATTCCCCCTCTTTGTGACACCACAGCCATTGCAGCCCCTGTGTTCCCCCTCTTTGTGACATCACAATGGGGGCAGCAAAACATTCCCCCTCTTTGTGACACCACAGCCGTGCCAGCCCCAGCGTTACCTCCCTGGAGACGCCCAAAGGGAAGCGTCCTGAGCTGCGTCTAAGCAACAAAACTGACCGGCCACTGAACTGCTCTGGCTGGGACTGATGGGCATTTATTTCTCTGCACACAGCTCGAGGAAAATCACCTTGGCCACCCCCACAGTGCCACAGGCCTGTTTCAGATACACTTACTCAGCCCCGCCCAGAGCTGCTAGGGGGGAGTCGTTCAAAGAAAGAAACAAAAACCGCCAAAAGAAGAAGACTTCTTGGCCCCCAGCTGAGCTGCTCCCTCCCTCAGCACTTGCACCTGCACACAAACAGCACCTGAGACTGCAAGCAATCAGCAGTCCTCAGCTCCATCTGCAGCAAAAGTAGCTTGAGGACAGCCTTGCAGCAGCACTTCTCTCACCCCTGTGCAAAAGGCCCCTGGGCAGGCACTCACGGGCCCTGGCAAAGGGCAAGGCTCAGGGCCTCAGCCCGCAGGGAAGAAAAGGCCTCTCAATTGGCCGCTGCTGGCCCGTCAAGCCTGCTCCCAGGCTGCTTCACAGGCAGCATCCTTTGCTAGGACTGCACAAAGCTGACAGTCACCTCTGCCTTCTCCACACTCCATGTTCACAAGCTGCCTGCCAGAAGAAAGTTAGGCGCAGCCCCTGGGCCACAATCCTACTTGGCCCAGGGCACAGCGCCGGCAAGGTGTGTGTGCACCCGGCCTTTGCTGCAGCCGCAAGGAGATCTCCTGCCTCAGCCTCACCTTTCCTGCTCGGCCAGGCTCCCGAGGGCCCCAGCAGCAGGAAATTGGCCCAGCTGCCTGGCACCGGTGCCGGCAAAGGTACCACCTAGGCACTGCAGGTGCTGCCAATTGCCTGGACCAGGACACCAGGCCCTGGAAACTGCCACGTCTGGGCACTGCCGGGGGCAGCAAACATCAGATTCCAGTCAAGCTCCAGATGCTAGTAATGACAACACCAGGACTCTCTCTTTCTTTCTTTCTTTCTTTCTTTCTTGCTTTCTTGCTTTCTTTCTTGCTTTCTTGCTTTCTTTCTTGCTTTCTTTCTTTCTTTCTTGCTTTCTTTCTTGCTTTCTTTCTTGCTTTCTTTCTTGCTTTCTTGCTTTCTTGCTTTCTTTTCCTCCCCCTTTCCAAATCCCTGCAACTTCACCTCAGTCCTCCACACCTCTGCACTTTTTCCTTAGCCCTCCCAATTAAACTGACACGGCCTACAAAACACTTCAAGGATCCAAACTTACTAAAAGAAAGACCACGGAACCCCCTGCATTCCCACTCTGTGACACCACAGCCATTGCAGCCCCTGTGTTCCTCCTCTTTGTGACATCACAATGGGGGCAGCACAACATTCCCCCTCTTTGTGACACCACAGCCATTGCAGCCCCTGTGCTCCCCCTCTTTGTGACATCACAATGGGGGCAGCAAAACATTCCCCCTCTTTGTGACACCACAGCCATTGCAGCCCCTGTGCTCCCCCTCTTTGTGACATCACAATGGGGGCAGCAAAACATTCCCCCTCTTTGTGACACCACAGCCATTGCAGCCCCTGTGTTCCCCCTCTTTGTGACATCACAATGGGGGCAGCAAAACATTCCCCCTCTTTGTGACACCACAGCCATTGCAGCCCCTGTGTTCCCCCTCTTTGTGACATCACAATGGGGGCAGCACAACATTCCCCCTCTTTGTGACACCACAGCCATTGCAGCCCCTGTGTTCCTCCTCTTTGTGACATCACAATGGGGGCAGCAAAACATTCCCCCTCTTTGTGACACCACAGCCGTGCCAGCCCCAGCGTTACCTCCCTGGAGACGCCCAAAGGGAAGCGTCCTGAGCTGCGTCTAAGCAACAAAACTGACCGGCCACTGAACTGCTCTGGCTGGGACTGATGGGCATTTATTTCTCTGCACACAGCTCGAGGAAAATCACCTTGGCCACCCCCACAGTGCCACAGGCCTGTTTCAGATACACTTACTCAGCCCCGCCCAGAGCTGCTAGGGGGGAGTCGTTCAAAGAAAGAAACAAAAACCGCCAAAAGAAGAAGACTTCTTGGCCCCCAGCTGAGCTGCTCCCTCCCTCAGCACTTGCACCTGCACACAAACAGCACCTGAGACTGCAAGCAATCAGCAGTCCTCAGCTCCATCTGCAGCAAAAGTAGCTTGAGGACAGCCTTGCAGCAGCACTTCTCTCACCCCTGTGCAAAAGGCCCCTGGGCAGGCACTCACGGGCCCTGGCAAAGGGCAAGGCTCAGGGCCTCAGCCCGCAGGGAAGAAAAGGCCTCTCAATTGGCCGCTGCTGGCCCGTCAAGCCTGCTCCCAGGCTGCTTCACAGGCAGCATCCTTTGCTAGGACTGCACAAAGCTGACAGTCACCTCTGCCTTCTCCACACTCCATGTTCACAAGCTGCTTGCCAGAAGAAAGTTAGGCGCAGCCCCTGGGCCACAATCCTACTTGGCCCAGGGCACAGCGCCGGCAAGGTGTGTGTGCACCCGGCCTTTGCTGCAGCCGCAAGGAGATCTCCTGCCTCAGCCTCACCTTTCCTGCTCGGCCAGGCTCCCGAGGGCCCCAGCAGCAGGAAATTGGCCCAGCTGCCTGGCACCGGTGCCGGCAAAGGTACCACCTAGGCACTGCAGGTGCTGCCAATTGCCTGGACCAGGACACCAGGCCCTGGAAACTGCCACGTCTGGGCACTGCCGGGGGCAGCAAACATCAGATTCCAGTCAAGCTCCAGATGCTAGTAATGACAACACCAGGACTCTCTCTCTCTTTCTTTCTTTCTTTCTTGCTTGCTTTCTTGCTTTCTTGCTTTCTTGCTTTCTTGCTTTCTTGCTTTCTTTCTTGCTTTCTTTCTTGCTTTCTTTCTTGCTTTCTTGCTTTCTTGCTTTCTTGCTTTCTTTTCCTCCCCCTTTCCAAATCCCTGCAACTTCACCTCAGTCCTCCACACCTCCGCACTTTTTCCTTAGCCCTCCCAATTAAACTGACACAGCCTACAAAACACTTCAAGGATCCAAACTTACTAAAAGAAAGACCACGGCACCCCCTGCATTCCCACTCTGTGACACCACAGCCATTGCAGCCCCTGTGTTCCTCCTCTTTGTGACATCACAATGGGGGCAGCACAACATTCCCCCTCTTTGTGACACCACAGCCGTGCCAGCCCCAGCGTTCCCCCTCATTGTGACATCACAATGGGGGCAGCACAACATTCCCCCTCTTTGTGACACCACAGCCATTGCAGCCCCTGTGTTCCCCCTCTTTGTGACATCACAATGGGGGCAGCAAAACATTCCCCCTCTTTGTGACACCACAGCCATTGCAGCCCCTGTCTTCCCCCTCTTTGTGACATCACAATGGGGGCAGCACAACATTCCCCCTCTTTGTGACACCACAGCCATTGCAGCCCCTGTGCTCCCCCTCTTTGTGACATCACAATGGGGGCAGCAAAACATTCCCCCTCTTTGTGACACCACAGCCGTGCCAGCCCCAGCGTTACCTCCCTGGAGACGCCCAAAGGGAAGCGTCCTGAGCTGCGTCTAAGCAACAAAACTGACCGGCCACTGAACTGCTCTGGCTGGGACTGATGGGCATTTATTTCTCTGCACACAGCTCGAGGAAAATCACCTTGGCCACCCCCACAGTGCCACAGGCCTGTTTCAGATACACTTACTCAGCCCCGCCCAGAGCTGCTAGGGGGGAGTCGTTCAAAGAAAGAAACAAAAACCGCCAAAAGAAGAAGACTTCTTGGCCCCCAGCTGAGCTGCTCCCTCCCTCAGCACTTCCACCTGCACACAAACAGCACCTGAGACTGCAAGCAATCAGCAGTCCTCAGCTCCATCTGCAGCAAAAGTAGCTTGAGGACAGCCTTGCAGCAGCACTTCTCCCACCCCTGTGCAAAAGGCCCCTGGGCAGGCACTCACGGGCCCTGGCAAAGGGCAAGGCTCAGGGCCCCCGCCCGCAGGGAAGAAAAGGCCTCTCAATTGGCCGCTGCTGGCACGTCAAGCCTGCTTCCAGGCTGCTTTACAGGCAGCATCCTTTGCTAGGACTGCACAAAGCTGACAGTCACCTCTGCCTTCTCCACACTCCATGTTCACAAGCTGCCTGCCAGAAGAAAGTTAGGCGCAGCCCCTGGGCCACAATCCTACTTGGCCCAGGGCACAGTGCCGGCAAGGTGTGTGTGCACCCGGCCTTTGCTGCAGCCGCAAGGAGATCTCCTGCCTCAGCCTCACCTTTCCTGCTCGGCCAGGCTCCCGAGGGCCCCAGCAGCAGGAAATTGGCCCAGCTGCCTGGCACCGGTGCCGGCAAAGGTACCACCTAGGCACTGCAGGTGCTGCCAATTGCCTGGACCAGGACACCAGGCCCTGGAAACTGCCACGTCTGGGCACTGCCGGGGGCAGCAAACATCAGATTCCAGTCAAGCTCCAGATGCTAGTAATGAAAACACCAGGACTCTCTCTCTCTTTCTTTCTTTCTTTCTTGCTTGCTTTCTTGCTTTCTTGCTTTCTTTCTTGCTTTCTTTCTTGCTTTCTTTCTTGCTTTCTTTCTTGCTTTCTTGCTTTCTTGCTTTCTTGCTTTCTGGCTTTCTTTTCCTCCCCCTTTCCAAATCCCTGCAACTTCACCTCAGTCCTCCACACCTCCGCACTTTTTCCTTAGCCCTCCCAATTAAACTGACACGGCCTACAAAACACTTCAAGGATCCAAACTTACTAAAAGAAAGACCACGGCACCCCCTGCATTCCCACTCTGTGACACCACAGCCATTGCAGCCCCTGTGTTCCTCCTCTTTGTGACATCACAATGGGGGCAGCACAACATTCCCCCTCTTTGTGACACCACAGCCGTGCCAGCCCCAGCGTTCCCCCTCATTGTGACATCACAATGGGGGCAGCAAAACATTCCCCCTCTTTGTGACACCACAGCCGGGCTAGCCCCAGTGTTCCCCCTCTTTGTGACATCACAATGGGGGCAGCAAAACATTCCCCCTCTTTGTGACACCACAGCCGTGCCAGCCCCAGCGTTACCTCCCTGGAGACGCCCAAAGGGAAGCGTCCTGAGCTGCGTCTAAGCAACAAAACTGACCGGCCACTGAACTGCTCTGGCTGGGACTGATGGGCATTTATTTCTCTGCACACAGCTCGAGGAAAATCACCTTGGCCACCCCCACAGTGCCACAGGCCTGTTTCAGATACACTTACTCAGCCCCGCCCAGAGCTGCTGGGGGGGAGTCGTTCAAAGAAAGAAACAAAAACCGCCAAAAGAAGAAGACTTCTTGGCCCCCAGCTGAGCTGCTCCCTCCCTCAGCACTTGCACCTGCACACAAACAGCACCTGAGACTGCAAGCAATCAGCAGTCCTCAGCTCCATCTGCAGCAAAAGTAGCTTGAGGACAGCCTTGCAGCAGCACTTCTCTCACCCCTGTGCAAAAGGCCCCTGGGCAGGCACTCACGGGCCCTGGCAAAGGGCAAGGCTCAGGGCCTCAGCCCGCAGGGAAGAAAAGGCCTCTCAATTGGCCGCTGCTGGCCCGTCAAGCCTGCTCCCAGGCTGCTTCACAGGCAGCATCCTTTGCTAGGACTGCACAAAGCTGACAGTCACCTCTGCCTTCTCCACACTCCATGTTCACAAGCTGCCTGCCAGAAGAAAGTTAGGCGCAGCCCCTGGGCCACAATCCTACTTGGCCCAGGGCACAGCGCCGGCAAGGTGTGTGTGCACCCGGCCTTTGCTGCAGCCGCAAGGAGATCTCCTGCCTCAGCCTCACCTTTCCTGCTCGGCCAGGCTCCCGAGGGCCCCAGCAGCAGGAAATTGGCCCAGCTGCCTGGCACCAGTGCCGGCAAAGGTACCACCTAGGCACTGCAGGTGCTGCCAATTGCCTGGACCAGGACACCAGGCCCTGGAAACTGCCACGTCTGGGCACTGCCGGGGGCAGCAAACATCAGATTCCAGTCAAGCTCCAGATGCTAGTAATGACAACACCAGGACTCTCTCTCTCTTTCTTTCTTTCTTTCTAGCTTTCTTGCTTTCTTTCTTGCTTTCTTGCTTTCTTTCTTGCTTTCTTTCTTGCTTTCTTTCTTGCTTTCTTTCTTGCTTTCTTGCTTTCTTGCTTTCTTGCTTTCTGGCTTTCTTTTCCTCCCCCTTTCCAAATCCCTGCAACTTCACCTCAGTCCTCCACAGCTCCGCACTTTTTCCTTAGCCCTCCCAATTAAACTGACACGGCCTACAAAACACTTCAAGGATCCAAACTTACTAAAAGAAAGACCACGGCACCCCCTGCATTCCCACTCTGTGACACCACAGCCATTGCAGCCCCTGTGTTCCTCCTATTTGTGACATCACAATGGGGGCAGCACAACATTCCCCCTCTTTGTGACACCACAGCCGTGCCAGCCCCAGCGTTCCCCCTCATTGTGACATCACAATGGGGGCAGCAAAACATTCCCCCTCTTTGTGACACCACAGCCATTGCAGCCCCTGTGTTCCCCCTCTTTGTGACATCACAATGGGGGCAGCAAAACATTCCCCCTCTTTGTGACACCACAGCCATTGCAGCCCCTGTGTTCCCCCTCTTTGTGACATCACAATGGCGGCAGCACAACATTCCCCCTCTTTGTGACACCACAGCCATTGCAGCCCCTGTGTTCCTCCTCTTTGTGACATCACAATGGGGGCAGCAAAACATTCCCCCTCTTTGTGACACCACAGCCGTGCCAGCCCCAGCGTTACCTCCCTGGAGACGCCCAAAGGGAAGCGTCCTGAGCTGCGTCTAAGCAACAAAACTGACCGGCCACTGAACTGCTCTGGCTGGGACTGATGGGCATTTATTTCTCTGCACACAGCTCGAGGAAAATCACCTTGGCCACCCCCACAGTGCCACAGGCCTGTTTCAGATACACTTACTCAGCCCCGCCCAGAGCTGCTAGGGGGGAGTCGTTCAAAGAAAGAAACAAAAACCGCCAAAAGAAGAAGACTTCTTGGCCCCCAGCTGAGCTGCTCCCTCCCTCAGCACTTGCACCTGCACACAAACAGCACCTGAGACTGCAAGCAATCAGCAGTCCTCAGCTCCATCTGCAGCAAAAGTAGCTTGAGGACAGCCTTGCAGCAGCACTTCTCTCACCCCTGTGCAAAAGGCCCCTGGGCAGGCACTCACGGGCCCTGGCAAAGGGCAAGGCTCAGGGCCTCAGCCCGCAGGGAAGAAAAGGCCTCTCAATTGGCCGCTGCTGGCCCGTCAAGCCTGCTCCCAGGCTGCTTCACAGGCAGCATCCTTTGCTAGGACTGCACAAAGCTGACAGTCACCTCTGCCTTCTCCACACTCCATGTTCACAAGCTGCCTGCCAGAAGAAAGTTAGGCGCAGCCCCTGGGCCACAATCCTACTTGGCCCAGGGCACAGCGCCGGCAAGGTGTGTGTGCACCCGGCCTTTGCTGCAGCCGCAAGGAGATCTCCTGCCTCAGCCTCACCTTTCCTGCTCGGCCAGGCTCCCGAGGGCCCCAGCAGCAGGAAATTGGCCCAGCTGCCTGGCACCGGTGCCGGCAAAGGTACCACCTAGGCACTGCAGGTGCTGCCAATTGCCTGGACCAGGACACCAGGCCCTGGAAACTGCCACGTCTGGGCACTGCCGGGGGCAGCAAACATCAGATTCCAGTCAAGCTCCAGATGCTAGTAATGACAACACCAGGACTCTCTCTCTCTTTCTTTCTTTCTTTCTAGCTTTCTTGCTTTCTTTCTTGCTTTCTTGCTTTCTTTCTTGCTTTCTTTCTTGCTTTCTTTCTTGCTTTCTTGCTTTCTTGCTTTCTTGCTTTCTGGCTTTCTTTTCCTCCCCCTTTCCAAATCCCTGCAACTTCACCTCAGTCCTCCACAGCTCCGCACTTTTTCCTTAGCCCTCCCAATTAAACTGACACGGCCTACAAAACACTTCAAGGATCCAAACTTACTAAAAGAAAGACCACGGCACCCCCTGCATTCCCACTCTGTGACACCACAGCCATTGCAGCCCCTGTGTTCCTCCTATTTGTGACATCACAATGGGGGCAGCACAACATTCCCCCTCTTTGTGACACCACAGCCGTGCCAGCCCCAGCGTTCCCCCTCATTGTGACATCACAATGGGGGCAGCAAAACATTCCCCCTCTTTGTGACACCACAGCCATTGCAGCCCCTGTGTTCCCCCTCTTTGTGACATCACAATGGGGGCAGCAAAACATTCCCCCTCTTTGTGACACCACAGCCATTGCAGCCCCTGTGTTCCCCCTCTTTGTGACATCACAATGGCGGCAGCACAACATTCCCCCTCTTTGTGACACCACAGCCATTGCAGCCCCTGTGTTCCTCCTCTTTGTGACATCACAATGGGGGCAGCAAAACATTCCCCCTCTTTGTGACACCACAGCCGTGCCAGCCCCAGCGTTACCTCCCTGGAGACGCCCAAAGGGAAGCGTCCTGAGCTGCGTCTAAGCAACAAAACTGACCGGCCACTGAACTGCTCTGGCTGGGACTGATGGGCATTTATTTCTCTGCACACAGCTCGAGGAAAATCACCTTGGCCACCCCCACAGTGCCACAGGCCTGTTTCAGATACACTTACTCAGCCCCGCCCAGAGCTGCTAGGGGGGAGTCGTTCAAAGAAAGAAACAAAAACCGCCAAAAGAAGAAGACTTCTTGGCCCCCAGCTGAGCTGCTCCCTCCCTCAGCACTTCCACCTGCACACAAACAGCACCTGAGACTGCAAGCAATCAGCAGTCCTCAGCTCCATCTGCAGCAAAAGTAGCTTGAGGACAGCCTTGCAGCAGCACTTCTCTCACCCCTGTGCAAAAGGCCCCTGGGCAGGCACTCACGGGCCCTGGCAAAGGGCAAGGCTCAGGGCCTCAGCCCGCAGGGAAGAAAAGGCCTCTCAATTGGCCGCTGCTGGCCCGTCAAGCCTGCTCCCAGGCTGCTTCACAGGCAGCATCCTTTGCTAGGACTGCACAAAGCTGACAGTCACCTCTGCCTTCTCCACACTCCATGTTCACAAGCTGCCTGCCAGAAGAAAGTTAGGCGCAGCCCCTGGGCCACAATCCTACTTGGCCCAGGGCACAGCGCCGGCAAGGTGTGTGTGCACCCGGCCTTTGCTGCAGCCGCAAGGAGATCTCCTGCCTCAGCCTCACCTTTCCTGCTCGGCCAGGCTCCCGAGGGCCCCAGCAGCAGGAAATTGGCCCAGCTGCCTGGCACCGGTGCCGGCAAAGGTACCACCTAGGCACTGCAGGTGCTGCCAATTGCCTGGACCAGGACACCAGGCCCTGGAAACTGCCACGTCTGGGCACTGCCGGGGGCAGCAAACATCAGATTCCAGTCAAGCTCCAGATGCTAGTAATGACAACACCAGGACTCTCTCTCTCATTCTTTCTTTCTTTCTTTCTTTCTTTCTTGCTTTCTTGCTTTCTTTCTTGCTTTCTTTCTTGCTTTCTTGCTTTCTTTCTTGCTTTCTTTCTTGCTTTCTTGCTTTCTTGCTTTCTTGCTTTCTGGCTTTCTTTTCCTCCCCCTTTCCAAATCCCTGCAACTTCACCTCAGTCCTCCACACCTCCGCACTTTTTCCTTAGCCCTCCCAATTAAACTGACACGGCCTACAAAACACTTCAAGGATCCAAACTTACTAAAAGAAAGACCACGGCACCCCCTGCATTCCCACTCTGTGACACCACAGCCATTGCAGCCCCTGTGTTCCTCCTCTTTGTGACATCACAATGGGGGCAGCACAACATTCCCCCTCTTTGTGACACCACAGCCGTGCCAGCCCCAGCGTTCCCCCTCATTGTGACATCACAATGGGGGCAGCAAAACATTCCCCCTCTTTGTGACACCACAGCCATTGCAGCCCCTGTGTTCCCCCTCTTTGTGACATCACAATGGGGGCAGCAAAACATTCCCCCTCTTTGTGACACCACAGCCGTGCCAGCCCCAGCGTTACCTCCCTGGAGACGCCCAAAGGGAAGCGTCCTGAGCTGCGTCTAAGCAACAAAACTGACCGGCCACTGAACTGCTCTGGCTGGGACTGATGGGCATTTATTTCTCTGCACACAGCTCGAGGAAAATCACCTTGGCCACCCCCACAGTGCCACAGGCCTGTTTCAGATACACTTACTCAGCCCCGCCCAGAGCTGCTAGGGGGGAGTCGTTCAAAGAAAGAAACAAAAACCGCCAAAAGAAGAAGACTTCTTGGCCCCCAGCTGAGCTGCTCCCTCCCTCAGCACTTGCACCTGCACACAAACAGCACCTGAGACTGCAAGCAATCAGCAGTCCTCAGCTCCATCTGCAGCAAAAGTAGCTTGAGGACAGCCTTGCAGCAGCACTTCTCTCACCCCTGTGCAAAAGGACCCTGGGCAGGCACTCACGGGCCCTGGCAAAGGGCAAGGCTCAGGGCCTCAGCCCGCAGGGAAGAAAAGGCCTCTCAATTGGCCGCTGCTGGCACGTCAAGCCTGCTCCCAGGCTGCTTCACAGGCAGCATCCTTTGCTAGGACTGCACAAAGCTGACAGTCACCTCTGCCTTCTCCACACTCCATGTTCACAAGCTGCCTGCCAGAAGAAAGTTAGGCGCAGCCCCTGGGCCACAATCCTACTTGGCCCAGGGCACAGCGCCGGCAAGGTGTGTGTGCACCCGGCCTTTGCTGCAGCCGCAAGGAGATCTCCTGCCTCAGCCTCACCTTTCCTGCTCGGCCAGGCTCCCGAGGGCCCCAGCAGCAGGAAATTGGCCCAGCTGCCTGGCACCGGTGCCGGCAAAGGTACCACCTAGGCACTGCAGGTGCTGCCAATTGCCTGGACCAGGACACCAGGCCCTGGAAACTGCCACGTCTGGGCACTGCCGGGGGCAGCAAACATCAGATTCCAGTCAAGCTCCAGATGCTAGTAATGACAACACCAGGACTCTCTCTCTCTTTCTTTCTTTCTTTCTTTCTTTCTTGCTTTCTTGCTTTCTTGCTTTCTTTCTTGCTTTCTTGCTTTCTTTCTTGCTTTCTTTCTTGCTTTCTTTCTTGCTTTCTTGCTTTCTTGCTTCCTTTTCCTCCCCCTTTCCAAATCCCTGCAACTTCACCTCAGTCCTCCACACCTCCGCACTTTTTCCTTAGCCCTCCCAATTAAACTGACACGGCCTACAAAACACTTCAAGGATCCAAACTTACTAAAAGAAAGACCACGGCACCCCCTGCATTCCCACTCTGTGACACCACAGCCATTGCAGCCCCTGTGTTCCTCCTCTTTGTGACATCACAATGGGGGCAGCACAACATTCCCCCTCTTTGTGACACCACAGCCGTGCTAGCCCCAGTGTTCCCCCTCATTGTGACATCACAATGGGGGCAGCACAACATTCCCCCTCTTTGTGACACCACAGCCGTGCTAGCCCCAGTGTTCCCCCTCATTGTGACATCACAATGGGGGCAGCACAACATTCCCCCTCTTTGTGACACCACAGCCATTGCAGCCCCTGTGTTCCCCCTCTTTGTGACATCACAATGGCGGCAGCACAACATTCCCCCTCTTTGTGACACCACAGCCATTGCAGCCCCTGTGTTCCTCCTCTTTGTGACATCACAATGGGGGCAGCAAAACATTCCCCCTCTTTGTGACACCACAGCCGTGCCAGCCCCAGCGTTACCTCCCTGGAGACGCCCAAAGGGAAGCGTCCTGAGCTGCGTCTAAGCAACAAAACTGACCGGCCACTGAACTGCTCTGGCTGGGACTGATGGGCATTTATTTCTCTGCACACAGCTCGAGGAAAATCACCTTGGCCACCCCCACAGTGCCACAGGCCTGTTTCAGATACACTTACTCAGCCCCGCCCAGAGCTGCTAGGGGGGAGTCGTTCAAAGAAAGAAACAAAAACCGCCAAAAGAAGAAGACTTCTTGGCCCCCAGCTGAGCTGCTCCCTCCCTCAGCACTTGCACCTGCACACAAACAGCACCTGAGACTGCAAGCAATCAGCAGTCCTCAGCTCCATCTGCAGCAAAAGTAGCTTGAGGACAGCCTTGCAGCAGCACTTCTCTCACCCCTGTGCAAAAGGCCCCTGGGCAGGCACTCACGGGCCCTGGCAAAGGGCAAGGCTCAGGGCCTCAGCCCGCAGGGAAGAAAAGGCCTCTCAATTGGCCGCTGCTGGCACGTCAAGCCTGCTCCCAGGCTGCTTCACAGGCAGCATCCTTTGCTAGGACTGCACAAAGCTGACAGTCACCTCTGCCTTCTCCACACTCCATGTTCACAAGCTGCCTGCCAGAAGAAAGTTAGGCGCAGCCCCTGGGCCACAATCCTACTTGGCCCAGGGCACAGCGCCGGCAAGGTGTGTGTGCACCCGGCCTTTGCTGCAGCCGCAAGGAGATCTCCTGCCTCAGCCTCACCTTTCCTGCTCGGCCAGGCTCCCGAGGGCCCCAGCTGCAGGAAATTGGCCCAGCTGCCTGGCACCGGTGCTGGCAAAGGTACCACCTAGGCACTGCAGGTGCTGCCAATTGCCTGGACCAGGACACCAGGCCCTGGAAACTGCCACGTCTGGGCACTGCCGGGGGCAGCAAACATCAGATTCCAGTCAAGCTCCAGATGCTAGTAATGACAACACCAGGACTCTCTCTCTCTTTCTTTCTTTCTTTCTTTCTTGCTTTCTTGCTTTCTTGCTTTCTTGCTTTCTTTCTTGCTTTCTTGCTTGCTTTCTTTCTTGCTTTCTTGCTTTCTTGCTTTCTTGCTTTCAGGCTTTCTTTTCCTCCCCCTTTCCAAATCCCTGCAACTTCACCTCAGTCCTCCACAGCTCCGCACTTTTTCCTTAGCCCTCCCAATTAAACTGACACGGCCTACAAAACACTTCAAGGATCCAAACTTACTAAAAGAAAGACCACGGCACCCCCTGCATTCCCACTCTGTGACACCACAGCCATTGCAGCCCCTGTGTTCCTCCTCTTTGTGACATCACAATGGGGGCAGCACAACATTCCCCCTCTTTGTGACACCACAGCCGTGCTAGCCCCAGTGTTCCCCCTCATTCTGACATCACAATGGGGGCAGCACAACATTCCCCCTCTTTGTGACACCACAGCCATTGCAGCCCCTGTGCTCCCCCTCTTTGTGACATCACAATGGGGGCAGCAAAACATTCCCCCTCTTTGTGACACCACAGCCATTGCAGCCCCTGTGTTCCCCCTCTTTGTGACATCACAATGGGGGCAGCACAACATTCCCCCTCTTTGTGACACCACAGCCATTGCAGCCCCTGTGTTCTCCCTCTTTGTGACATCACAATGGGGGCAGCACAACATTCCCCCTCTTTGTGACACCACAGCCATTGCAGCCCCTGTGTTCCCCCTCTTTGTGACATCACAATGGCGGCAGCACAACATTCCCCCTCTTTGTGACACCACAGCCATTGCAGCCCCTGTGTTCCTCCTCTTTGTGACATCACAATGGGGGCAGCACAACATTCCCCCTCTTTGTGACACCACAGCCGTGCCAGCCCCAGCGTTCCCCCTCTTTGTGACATCACAATGGGGGCAGCACAACATTCCCCCTCTTTGTGACACCACAGCCATTGCAGCTCCTGTGCTCCCCCTCTTTGTGACATCACAATGGGGGCAGCAAAACATTCCCCCTCTTTGTGACACCACAGCCATTGCAGCCCCTGTGTTCCCCCTCTTTGTGACATCACAATGGGGGCAGCAAAACATTCCCCCTCTTTGTGACACCACAGCCATTGCAGCCCCTGTGTTCCCCCTCTTTGTGACATCACAATGGGGGCAGCAAAACATTCCCCCTCTTTGTGACACCACAGCCATTGCAGCCCCTGTGCTCCCCCTCTTTGTGACATCACAATGGGGGCAGCAAAACATTCCCCCTCTTTGTGACACCACAGCCGTGCCAGCCCCAGCGTTACCTCCCTGGAGACGCCCAAAGGGAAGCGTCCTGAGCTGCGTCTAAGCAACAAAACTGACCGGCCACTGAACTGCTCTGGCTGGGACTGATGGGCATTTATTTCTCTGCACACAGCTCGAGGAAAATCACCTTGGCCACCCCCACAGTGTCACAGGCCTGTTTCAGATACACTTACTCAGCCCCGCCCAGAGCTGCTAGGGGGGAGTCGTTCAAAGAAAGAAACAAAAACCGCCAAAAGAAGAAGACTTCTTGGCCCCCAGCTGAGCTGCTCCCTCCCTCAGCACTTGCACCTGCACACAAACAGCACCTGAGACTGCAAGCAATCAGCAGTCCTCAGCTCCATCTGCAGCAAAAGTAGCTTGAGGACAGCCTTGCAGCAGCACTTCTCTCACCCCTGTGCAAAAGGCCCCTGGGCAGGCACTCACGGGCCCTGGCAAAGGGCAAGGCTCAGGGCCTCAGCCCGCAGGGAAGAAAAGGCCTCTCAATTGGCCGCTGCTGGCCCGTCAAGCCTGCTCCCAGGCTGCTTCACAGGCAGCATCCTTTGCTAGGACTGCACAAAGCTGACAGTCACCTCTGCCTTCTCCACACTCCATGTTCACAAGCTGCCTGCCAGAAGAAAGTTAGGCGCAGCCCCTGGGCCACAATCCTACTTGGCCCAGGGCACAGCGCCGGCAAGGTGTGTGTGCACCCGGCCTTTGCTGCAGCCGCAAGGAGATCTCCTGCCTCAGCCTCACCTTTCCTGCTCGGCCAGGCTCCCGAGGGCCCCAGCAGCAGGAAATTGGCCCAGCTGCCTGGCACCGGTGCCGGCAAAGGTACCACCTAGGCACTGCAGGTGCTGCCAATTGCCTGGACCAGGACACCAGGCCCTGGAAACTGCCACGTCTGGGCACTGCCGGGGGCAGCAAACATCAGATTCCAGTCAAGCTCCAGATGCTAGTAATGACAACACCAGGACTCTCTCTCTCTTTCTCTCTTTCTTTCTTTCTTTCTTGCTTTCTTGCTTTCTTGCTTTCTTTCTTGCTTTCTTTCTTGCTTTCTTTCTTGCTTTCTTTCTTGCTTTCTTGCTTTCTTGCTTTCTTGCTTTCTTTTCCTCCCCCTTTCCAAATCCCTGCAACTTCACCTCAGTCCTCCACACCTCCGCACTTTTTCCTTAGCCCTCCCAATTAAACTGACACGGCCTACAAAACACTTCAAGGATCCAAACTTACTAAAAGAAAGACCACGGCACCCCCTGCATTCCCACTCTGTGACACCACAGCCATTGCAGCCCCTGTGTTTCTCCTCTTTGTGACATCACAATGGGGGCAGCAAAACATTCCCCCTCTTTGTGACACCACAGCCATTGCAGCCCCTGTGTTCCCCCTCTTTGTGACATCACAATGGGGGCAGCAAAACATTCCCCCTCTTTGTGACACCACAGCCATTGCAGCCCCTGTGTTCCCCCTCTTTGTGACATCACAATGGCGGCAGCACAACATTCCCCCTCTTTGTGACACCACAGCCATTGCAGCCCCTGTGTTCCTCCTCTTTGTGACATCACAATGGGGGCAGCAAAACATTCCCCCTCTTTGTGACACCACAGCCGTGCCAGCCCCAGCGTTACCTCCCTGGAGACGCCCAAATGGAAGCGTCCTGAGCTGCGTCTAAGCAACAAAACTGACCGGCCACTGAACTGCTCTGGCTGGGACTGATGGGCATTTATTTCTCTGCACACAGCTCGAGGAAAATCACCTTGGCCACCCCCACAGTGCCACAGGCCTGTTTCAGATACACTTACTCAGCCCCGCCCAGAGCTGCTAGGGGGGAGTCGTTCAAAGAAAGAAACAAAAACCGCCAAAAGAAGAAGACTTCTTGGCCCCCAGCTGAGCTGCTCCCTTTCTCAGCACTTGCACCTGCACACAAACAGCACCTGAGACTGCAAGCAATCAGCAGTCCTCAGCTCCATCTGCAGCAAAAGTAGCTTGAGGACAGCCTTGCAGCAGCACTTCTCTCACCCCTGTGCAAAAGGCCCCTGGGCAGGCACTCACGGGCCCTGGCAAAGGGCAAGGCTCAGGGCCTCAGCCCGCAAGGAAGAAAAGGCCTCTCAATTGGCCGCTGCTGGCCCGTCAAGCCTGCTCCCAGGCTGCTTCACAGGCAGCATCCTTTGCTAGGACTGCACAAAGCTGACAGTCACCTCTGCCTTCTCCACACTCCATGTTCACAAGCTGCCTGCCAGAAGAAAGTTAGGCGCAGCCCCTGGGCCACAATCCTACTTGGCCCAGGGCACAGCGCCGGCAAGGTGTGTGTGCACCCGGCCTTTGCTGCAGCCGCAAGGAGATCTCCTGCCTCAGCCTCACCTTTCCTGCTCGGCCAGGCTCCCGAGGGCCCCAGCAGCAGGAAATTGGCCCAGCTGCCTGGCACCGGTGCCGGCAAAGGTACCACCTAGGCACTGCAGGTGCTGCCAATTGCCTGGACCAGGACACCAGGCCCTGGAAACTGCCACGTCTGGGCACTGCCGGGGGCAGCAAACATCAGATTCCAGTCAAGCTCCAGATGCTAGTAATGACAACACCAGGACTCTCTCTCTCTTTCTGTCTTTCTTTCTTTCTTGCTTGCTTTCTTGCTTTCTTGCTTTCTTTCTTGCTTTCTTTCTTGCTTTCTTTCTTGCTTTCTTGCTTTCTTGCTTTCTTGCTTTCTTTTCCTCCCCCTTTCCAAATCCCTGCAACTTCACCTCAGTCCTCCACACCTCCGCACTTTTTCCTTAGCCCTCCCAATTAAACTGACACGGCCTACAAAACACTTCAAGGATCCAAACTTACTAAAAGAAAGACCACGGCACCCCCTGCATTCCCACTCTGTGACACCACAGCCATTGCAGCCC
Source organism: Zosterops lateralis (assembly GCF_965231275.1). NCBI lineage: Eukaryota > Metazoa > Chordata > Aves > Passeriformes > Zosteropidae > Zosterops > Zosterops lateralis. The sequence goes on from NW_028154593.1 coordinate 31,054, forward strand.
CTGTGTTCCTCCTCTTTGTGACATCACAATGGGGGCAGCACAACATTCCCCCTCTTTGTGACACCACAGCCGTGCCAGCCCCAGCGTTCCCCCTCATTGTGACATCACAATGGCGGCAGCACAACATTCCCCCTCTTTGTGACACCACAGCCGTGCTAGCCCGAGTGTCCCCCCTCTTTGTGACATCACAATGGGGGCAGCAAAACATTCCCCCTCTTTGTGACACCACAGCCATTGCAGCCCCTGTGTTCCCCCTCTTTGTGACATCACAATGGGGGCAGCACAACATTCCCCCTCTTTGTGACACCACAGCCATTGCAGCCCCTGTGTTCCCCCTCTTTGTGACATCACAATGGCGGCAGCACAACATTCCCCCTCTTTGTGACACCACAGCCATTGCAGCCCCTGTGTTCCTCCTCTTTGTGACATCACAATGGGGGCAGCAAAACATTCCCCCTCTTTGTGACACCACAGCCGTGCCAGCCCCAGCGTTACCTTCCTGGAGACGCCCAAAGGGAAGCGTCCTGAGCTGCGTCTAAGCAACAATACTGACCGGCCACTGAACTGCTCTGGCTGGGACTGATGGGCATTTATTTCTCTGCACACAGCTCGAGGAAAATCACCTTGGCCACCCCCACAGTGCCACAGGCCTGTTTCAGATACACTTACTCAGCCCCGCCCAGAGCTGCTAGGGGGGAGTCGTTCAAAGAAAGAAACAAAAACCACCAAAAGAAGAAGACTTCTTGGCCCCCAGCTGAGCTGCTCCCTCCCTCAGCACTTGCACCTGCACACAAACAGCACCTGAGACTGCAAGCAATCAGCAGTCCTCAGCTCCATCTGCAGCAAAAGTAGCTTGAGGACAGCCTTGCAGCAGCACTTCTCTCACCCCTGTGCAAAAGGCCCCTGGGCAGGCACTCACGGGCCCTGGCAAAGGGCAAGGCTCAGGGCCTCAGCCCGCAGGGAAGAAAAGGCCTCTCAATTGGCCGCTGCTGGCCCGTCAAGCCTGCTCCCAGGCTGCTTCACAGGCAGCATCCTTTGCTAGGACTGCACAAAGCTGACAGTCACCTCTGCCTTCTCCACACTCCATGTTCACAAGCTGCCTGCCAGAAGAAAGTTAGGCGCAGCCCCTGGGCCACAATCCTACTTGGCCCAGGGCACAGCGCCGGCAAGGTGTGTGTGCACCCGGCCTTTGCTGCAGCCGCAAGGAGATCTCCTGCCTCAGCCTCACCTTTCCTGCTCGGCCAGGCTCCCGAGGGCCCCAGCAGCAGGAAATTGGCCCAGCTGCCTGGCACCGGTGCCGGCAAAGGTACCACCTAGGCACTGCAGGTGCTGCCAATTGCCTGAACCAGGAAACCAGGCCCTGGAAATTGCCACCTCTGGGCACTGCCGGGGGCAGCAAACATCAGATTCCAGTCAAGCTCCAGATGCTAGTAATGACAACACCAGGACTCTTTCTTTCTTTCTTGCTTTCTTGCTTTCTTGCTTTCTTGCTTTCTTGCTTTCTTGCTTTCTTGCTTTCTTGCTTGCTTTCTTGCTTGCTTTCTTGCTTTCTTGCATTCTTGTTTCTTGCTTTCTTGCTTTCTTGCTTTCTTGCTTTTCCTCCCCCTTTCCAAATCCCTGCAACTTCACCTCAGTCCTCCACACCTCCGCACTTTTTCCTTAGCCCTCCCAATTAAACTGACACGGCCTACAAAACACTTCAAGGATCCAAACTTACTAAAAGAAAGACCACGGCACCCCCTGCATTCCCACTCTGTGACACCACAGCCATTGCAGCCCCTGTGTTCCTCCTCTTTGTGACATCACAATGGGGGCAGCAAAACATTCCCCCTCTTTGTGACACCACAGCCATTGCAGCCTCTGTGTTCCCCCACTTTGTGACATCACAATGGGGGCAGCAAAACATTCCCCCTCTTTGTGACACCACAGCCATTGCAGCCCCTGTGTTCCTCCTCTTTGTGACATCACAATGGGGGCAGCAAAACGTTCCCCCTCTTTGTGACACCACAGCCATTGCAGCCCCAGCGTTCCCCCTCTTTGTGACATCACAATGGGGGCAGCACAACATTCCCCCTCTTTGTGACACCACAGCCATTGCAGCCCCTGTGTTCCTCCTCTTTGTGACATCACAATGGGGGCAGCAAAACATTCCCCCTCTTTGTGACACCACAGCCGTGCCAGCCCCAGCGTTACCTCCCTGGAGACGCCCAAAGGGAAGCGTCCTGAGCTGCGTCTAAGCAACAAAACTGACCGGCCACTGAACTGCTCTGGCTGGGACTGATGGGCATTTATTTCTCTGCACACAGCTCGAGGAAAATCACCTTGGCCACCCCCACAGTGCCACAGGCCTGTTTCAGATACACTTACTCAGCCCCGCCCAGAGCTGCTAGGGGGGAGTCGTTCAAAGAAAGAAACAAAAACCGCCAAAAGAAGAAGACTTCTTGGCCCCCAGCTGAGCTGCTCCCTCCCTCAGCACTTCCACCTGCACACAAACAGCACCTGAGACTGCAAGCAATCAGCAGTCCTCAGCTCCATCTGCAGCAAAAGTAGCTTGAGGACAGCCTTGCAGCAGCACTTCTCTCACCCCTGTGCAAAAGGCCCCTGGGCAGGCACTCACGGGCCCTGGCAAAGGGCAAGGCTCAGGGCCTCAGCCCGCAGGGAAGAAAAGGCCTCTCAATTGGCTGCTGCTGGCACGTCAAGCCTGCTCCCAGGCTGCTTCACAGGCAGCATCCTTTGCTAGGACTGCACAAAGCTGACAGTCACCTCTGCCTTCTCCACACTCCATGTTCACAAGCTGCCTGCCAGAAGAAAGTTAGGCGCAGCCCCTGGGCCACAATCCTACTTGGCCCAGGGCACAGCGCCGGCAAGGTGTGTGTGCACCCGGCCTTTGCTGCAGCCGCAAGGAGATCTCCTGCCTCAGCCTCACCTTTCCTGCTCGGCCAGGCTCCCGAGGGCCCCAGCAGCAGGAAATTGGCCCAGCTGCCTGGCACCGGTGCCGGCAAAGGTACCACCTAGGCACTGCAGGTGCTGCCAATTGCCTGGACCAGGACACCAGGCCCTGGAAATTGCCACCTCTGGGCACTGCCGGGGGCAGCAAACATCAGATTCCAGTCAAGCTCCAGATGCTAGTAATGACAACACCAGGACTCTTTTTTCTTGCTTGCTTTCTTGCTTGCTTTCTTGCTTGCTTTCTTGCTTTCTTGCATTCTTGCTTTCTTGCTTTCTTGCATTCTTGCTTTCTTGCTTTCTTGCTTTCTTGCTTTTCCTCCGCCTTTCCAAATCCCTGCAACTTCACCTCAGTCCTCCACACCTCCGCACTTTTTCCTTAGCCCTCCCAATTAAACTGACACGGCCTACAAAACACTTCAAGGATCCAAACTTACTAAAAGAAAGACCACGGCACCCCCTGCATTCCCACTCTGTGACACCACAGCCATTGCAGCCCCTGTGTTCCTCCTCTTTGTGACATCACAATGGGGGCAGCACAACATTCCCCCTCTTTGTGACACCACAGCCGTGCCAGCCCCAGCGTTCCCCCTCTTTGTGACATCACAATGGGGGCAGCACAACATTCCCCCTCTTTGTGACACCACAGCCATTGCAGCTCCTGTGCTCCCCCTCTTTGTGACATCACAATGGGGGCAGCAAAACATTCCCCCTCTTTGTGACACCACAGCCATTGCAGCCCCTGTGTTCCCCCTCTTTGTGACATCACAATGGGGGCAGCAAAACATTCCCCCTCTTTGTGACACCACAGCCATTGCAGCCCCTGTGTTCCCCCTCTTTGTGACATCACAATGGGGGCAGCAAAACATTCCCCCTCTTTGTGACACCACAGCCATTGCAGCCCCTGTGCTCCCCCTCTTTGTGACATCACAATGGGGGCAGCAAAACATTCCCCCTCTTTGTGACACCACAGCCGTGCCAGCCCCAGCGTTACCTCCCTGGAGACGCCCAAAGGGAAGCGTCCTGAGCTGCGTCTAAGCAACAAAACTGACCGGCCACTGAACTGCTCTGGCTGGGACTGATGGGCATTTATTTCTCTGCACACAGCTCGAGGAAAATCACCTTGGCCACCCCCACAGTGTCACAGGCCTGTTTCAGATACACTTACTCAGCCCCGCCCAGAGCTGCTAGGGGGGAGTCGTTCAAAGAAAGAAACAAAAACCGCCAAAAGAAGAAGACTTCTTGGCCCCCAGCTGAGCTGCTCCCTCCCTCAGCACTTGCACCTGCACACAAACAGCACCTGAGACTGCAAGCAATCAGCAGTCCTCAGCTCCATCTGCAGCAAAAGTAGCTTGAGGACAGCCTTGCAGCAGCACTTCTCTCACCCCTGTGCAAAAGGCCCCTGGGCAGGCACTCACGGGCCCTGGCAAAGGGCAAGGCTCAGGGCCTCAGCCCGCAGGGAAGAAAAGGCCTCTCAATTGGCCGCTGCTGGCCCGTCAAGCCTGCTCCCAGGCTGCTTCACAGGCAGCATCCTTTGCTAGGACTGCACAAAGCTGACAGTCACCTCTGCCTTCTCCACACTCCATGTTCACAAGCTGCCTGCCAGAAGAAAGTTAGGCGCAGCCCCTGGGCCACAATCCTACTTGGCCCAGGGCACAGCGCCGGCAAGGTGTGTGTGCACCCGGCCTTTGCTGCAGCCGCAAGGAGATCTCCTGCCTCAGCCTCACCTTTCCTGCTCGGCCAGGCTCCCGAGGGCCCCAGCAGCAGGAAATTGGCCCAGCTGCCTGGCACCGGTGCCGGCAAAGGTACCACCTAGGCACTGCAGGTGCTGCCAATTGCCTGGACCAGGACACCAGGCCCTGGAAACTGCCACGTCTGGGCACTGCCGGGGGCAGCAAACATCAGATTCCAGTCAAGCTCCAGATGCTAGTAATGACAACACCAGGACTCTCTCTCTCTTTCTCTCTTTCTTTCTTTCTTTCTTGCTTTCTTGCTTTCTTGCTTTCTTTCTTGCTTTCTTTCTTGCTTTCTTTCTTGCTTTCTTTCTTGCTTTCTTGCTTTCTTGCTTTCTTGCTTTCTTTTCCTCCCCCTTTCCAAATCCCTGCAACTTCACCTCAGTCCTCCACAGCTCCGCACTTTTTCCTTAGCCCTCCCAATTAAACTGACACGGCCTACAAAACACTTCAAGGATCCAAACTTACTAAAAGAAAGACCACGGCACCCCCTGCATTCCCACTCTGTGACACCACAGCCATTGCAGCCCCTGTGTTCCTCCTCTTTGTGACATCACAATGGGGGCAGCAAAACATTCCCCCTCTTTGTGACACCACAGCCATTGCAGCCCCTGTGTTCCCCCTCTTTGTGACATCACAATGGGGGCAGCAAAACATTCCCCCTCTTTGTGACACCACAGCCATTGCAGCCCCTGTGTTCCCCCTCTTTGTGACATCACAATGGCGGCAGCACAACATTCCCCCTCTTTGTGACACCACAGCCATTGCAGCCCCTGTGTTCCTCCTCTTTGTGACATCACAATGGGGGCAGCAAAACATTCCCCCTCTTTGTGACACCACAGCCGTGCCAGCCCCAGCGTTACCTCCCTGGAGACGCCCAAATGGAAGCGTCCTGAGCTGCGTCTAAGCAACAAAACTGACCGGCCACTGAACTGCTCTGGCTGGGACTGATGGGCATTTATTTCTCTGCACACAGCTCGAGGAAAATCACCTTGGCCACCCCCACAGTGCCACAGGCCTGTTTCAGATACACTTACTCAGCCCCGCCCAGAGCTGCTAGGGGGGAGTCGTTCAAAGAAAGAAACAAAAACCGCCAAAAGAAGAAGACTTCTTGGCCCCCAGCTGAGCTGCTCCCTTTCTCAGCACTTGCACCTGCACACAAACAGCACCTGAGACTGCAAGCAATCAGCAGTCCTCAGCTCCATCTGCAGCAAAAGTAGCTTGAGGACAGCCTTGCAGCAGCACTTCTCTCACCCCTGTGCAAAAGGCCCCTGGGCAGGCACTCACGGGCCCTGGCAAAGGGCAAGGCTCAGGGCCTCAGCCCGCAAGGAAGAAAAGGCCTCTCAATTGGCCGCTGCTGGCCCGTCAAGCCTGCTCCCAGGCTGCTTCACAGGCAGCATCCTTTGCTAGGACTGCACAAAGCTGACAGTCACCTCTGCCTTCTCCACACTCCATGTTCACAAGCTGCCTGCCAGAAGAAAGTTAGGCGCAGCCCCTGGGCCACAATCCTACTTGGCCCAGGGCACAGCGCCGGCAAGGTGTGTGTGCACCCGGCCTTTGCTGCAGCCGCAAGGAGATCTCCTGCCTCAGCCTCACCTTTCCTGCTCGGCCAGGCTCCCGAGGGCCCCAGCAGCAGGAAATTGGCCCAGCTGCCTGGCACCGGTGCCGGCAAAGGTACCACCTAGGCACTGCAGGTGCTGCCAATTGCCTGGACCAGGACACCAGGCCCTGGAAACTGCCACGTCTGGGCACTGCCGGGGGCAGCAAACATCAGATTCCAGTCAAGCTCCAGATGCTAGTAATGACAACACCAGGACTCTCTCTCTCTTTCTGTCTTTCTTTCTTTCTTTCTTGCTTTCTTGCTTTCTTGCTTTCTTTCTTGCTTTCTTTCTTGCTTTCTTTCTTGCTTTCTTGCTTTCTTGCTTTCTTTTCCTCCCCCTTTCCAAATCCCTGCAACTTAACCTCAGTCCTCCACACCTCCGCACTTTTTCCTTAGCCCTCCCAATTAAACTGACACGGCCTACAAAACACTTCAAGGATCCAAACTTACTAAAAGAAAGACCACGGCACCCCCTGCATTCCCACTCTGTGACACCACAGCCATTGCAGCCCCTGTGTTCCTCCTCTTTGTGACATCACAATGGGGGCAGCACAACATTCCCCCTCTTTGTGACACCACAGCCGTGCCAGCCCCAGCGTTCCCCCTCATTGTGACATCACAATGGCGGCAGCACAACATTCCCCCTCTTTGTGACACCACAGCCGTGCTAGCCCGAGTGTCCCCCCTCTTTGTGACATCACAATGGGGGCAGCAAAACATTCCCCCTCTTTGTGACACCACAGCCATTGCAGCCCCTGTGTTCCCCCTCTTTGTGACATCACAATGGGGGCAGCACAACATTCCCCCTCTTTGTGACACCACAGCCATTGCAGCCCCTGTGTTCCCCCTCTTTGTGACATCACAATGGCGGCAGCACAACATTCCCCCTCTTTGTGACACCACAGCCATTGCAGCCCCTGTGTTCCTCCTCTTTGTGACATCACAATGGGGGCAGCAAAACATTCCCCCTCTTTGTGACACCACAGCCGTGCCAGCCCCAGCGTTACCTTCCTGGAGACGCCCAAAGGGAAGCGTCCTGAGCTGCGTCTAAGCAACAATACTGACCGGCCACTGAACTGCTCTGGCTGGGACTGATGGGCATTTATTTCTCTGCACACAGCTCGAGGAAAATCACCTTGGCCACCCCCACAGTGCCACAGGCCTGTTTCAGATACACTTACTCAGCCCCGCCCAGAGCTGCTAGGGGGGAGTCGTTCAAAGAAAGAAACAAAAACCACCAAAAGAAGAAGACTTCTTGGCCCCCAGCTGAGCTGCTCCCTCCCTCAGCACTTGCACCTGCACACAAACAGCACCTGAGACTGCAAGCAATCAGCAGTCCTCAGCTCCATCTGCAGCAAAAGTAGCTTGAGGACAGCCTTGCAGCAGCACTTCTCTCACCCCTGTGCAAAAGGCCCCTGGGCAGGCACTCACGGGCCCTGGCAAAGGGCAAGGCTCAGGGCCTCAGCCCGCAGGGAAGAAAAGGCCTCTCAATTGGCCGCTGCTGGCCTGTCAAGCCTGCTCCCAGGCTGCTTCACAGGCAGCATCCTTTGCTAGGACTGCACAAAGCTGACAGTCACCTCTGCCTTCTCCACACTCCATGTTCACAAGCTGCCTGCCAGAAGAAAGTTAGGCGCAGCCCCTGGGCCACAATCCTACTTGGCCCAGGGCACAGCGCCGGCAAGGTGTGTGTGCACCCGGCCTTTGCTGCAGCCGCAAGGAGATCTCCTGCCTCAGCCTCACCTTTCCTGCTCGGCCAGGCTCCCGAGGGCCCCAGCAGCAGGAAATTGGCCCAGCTGCCTGGCACCGGTGCCGGCAAAGGTACCACCTAGGCACTGCAGGTGCTGCCAATTGCCTGAACCAGGAAACCAGGCCCTGGAAATTGCCACCTCTGGGCACTGCCGGGGGCAGCAAACATCAGATTCCAGTCAAGCTCCAGATGCTAGTAATGACAACACCAGGACTCTTTCTTGCTTTCTTGCTTTCTTGCTTTCTTGCTTTCTTGCTTTCTTGCTTTCTTGCTTTCTTGCTTGCTTTCTTGCTTGCTTTCTTGCTTTCTTGCATTCTTGTTTCTTGCTTTCTTGCTTTCTTGCTTTCTTGCTTTTCCTCCCCCTTTCCAAATCCCTGCAACTTCACCTCAGTCCTCCACACCTCCGCACTTTTTCCTTAGCCCTCCCAATTAAACTGACACGGCCTACAAAACACTTCAAGGATCCAAACTTACTAAAAGAAAGACCACGGCACCCCCTGCATTCCCACTCTGTGACACCACAGCCATTGCAGCCCCTGTGTTCCTCCTCTTTGTGACATCACAATGGGGGCAGCAAAACATTCCCCCTCTTTGTGACACCACAGCCATTGCAGCCTCTGTGTTCCCCCACTTTGTGACATCACAATGGGGGCAGCAAAACATTCCCCCTCTTTGTGACACCACAGCCATTGCAGCCCCTGTGTTCCTCCTCTTTGTGACATCACAATGGGGGCAGCAAAACGTTCCCCCTCTTTGTGACACCACAGCCATTGCAGCCCCAGCGTTCCCCCTCTTTGTGACATCACAATGGGGGCAGCACAACATTCCCCCTCTTTGTGACACCACAGCCATTGCAGCCCCTGTGTTCCTCCTCTTTGTGACATCACAATGGGGGCAGCAAAACATTCCCCCTCTTTGTGACACCACAGCCGTGCCAGCCCCAGCGTTACCTCCCTGGAGACGCCCAAAGGGAAGCGTCCTGAGCTGCGTCTAAGCAACAAAACTGACCGGCCACTGAACTGCTCTGGCTGGGACTGATGGGCATTTATTTCTCTGCACACAGCTCGAGGAAAATCACCTTGGCCACCCCCACAGTGCCACAGGCCTGTTTCAGATACACTTACTCAGCCCCGCCCAGAGCTGCTAGGGGGGAGTCGTTCAAAGAAAGAAACAAAAACCGCCAAAAGAAGAAGACTTCTTGGCCCCCAGCTGAGCTGCTCCCTCCCTCAGCACTTCCACCTGCACACAAACAGCACCTGAGACTGCAAGCAATCAGCAGTCCTCAGCTCCATCTGCAGCAAAAGTAGCTTGAGGACAGCCTTGCAGCAGCACTTCTCTCACCCCTGTGCAAAAGGCCCCTGGGCAGGCACTCACGGGCCCTGGCAAAGGGCAAGGCTCAGGGCCTCAGCCCGCAGGGAAGAAAAGGCCTCTCAATTGGCTGCTGCTGGCACGTCAAGCCTGCTCCCAGGCTGCTTCACAGGCAGCATCCTTTGCTAGGACTGCACAAAGCTGACAGTCACCTCTGCCTTCTCCACACTCCATGTTCACAAGCTGCCTGCCAGAAGAAAGTTAGGCGCAGCCCCTGGGCCACAATCCTACTTGGCCCAGGGCACAGCGCCGGCAAGGTGTGTGTGCACCCGGCCTTTGCTGCAGCCGCAAGGAGATCTCCTGCCTCAGCCTCACCTTTCCTGCTCGGCCAGGCTCCCGAGGGCCCCAGCAGCAGGAAATTGGCCCAGCTGCCTGGCACCGGTGCCGGCAAAGGTACCACCTAGGCACTGCAGGTGCTGCCAATTGCCTGGACCAGGACACCAGGCCCTGGAAATTGCCACCTCTGGGCACTGCCGGGGGCAGCAAACATCAGATTCCAGTCAAGCTCCAGATGCTAGTAATGACAACACCAGGACTCTTTTTTCTTGCTTGCTTTCTTGCTTGCTTTCTTGCTTGCTTTCTTGCTTTCTTGCATTCTTGCTTTCTTGCTTTCTTGCATTCTTGCTTTCTTGCTTTCTTGCTTTCTTGCTTTTCCTCCGCCTTTCCAAATCCCTGCAACTTCACCTCAGTCCTCCACACCTCCGCACTTTTTCCTTAGCCCTCCCAATTAAACTGACACGGCCTACAAAACACTTCAAGGATCCAAACTTACTAAAAGAAAGACCACGGCACCCCCTGCATTCCCACTCTGTGACACCACAGCCATTGCAGCCCCTGTGTTCCTCCTCTTTGTGACATCACAATGGGGGCAGCACAACATTCCCCCTCTTTGTGACACCACAGCCATGCCAGCCCCAGCGTTCCCCCTCTTTGTGACATCACAATGGGGGCAGCACAACATTCCCCCTCTTTGTGACACCACAGCCATTGCAGCCCCTGTGCTCCCCCTCTTTGTGACACCACAGCCATTGCAGCCCCAGCGTTCTCCCTCTTTGTGACATCACAATGGCGGCAGCACAACATTCCCCCTCTTTGTGACACCACAGCCATTGCAGCCCCTGTGTTCCTCCTCTTTGTGACATCACAATGGGGGCAGCAAAACGTTCCCCCTCTTTGTGACACCACAGCCGTGCCAGCCCCAGCGTTACCTCCCTGGAGACGCCCAAAGGGAAGCGTCCTGAGCTGCGTCTAAGCAACAAAACTGACCGGCCACTGAACTGCTCTGGCTGGGACTGATGGGCATTTATTTCTCTGCACACAGCTCGAGGAAAATCACCTTGGCCACCCCCACAGTGCCACAGGCCTGTTTCAGATACACTTACTCAGCCCCGCCCAGAGCTGCTAGGGGGGAGTCGTTCAAAGAAAGAAACAAAAACCGCCAAAAGAAGAAGACTTCTTGGCCCCCAGCTGAGCTGCTCCCTCCCTCAGCACTTCCACCTGCACACAAACAGCACCTGAGACTGCAAGCAATCAGCAGTCCTCAGCTCCATCTGCAGCAAAAGTAGCTTGAGGACAGCCTTGCAGCAGCACTTCTCTCACCCCTGTGCAAAAGGCCCCTGGGCAGGCACTCACGGGCCCTGGCAAAGGGCAAGGCTTAGGGCCTCAGTCCGCAGGGAAGGAAAGGCCTCTCAATTGGCCGCTGCTGGCACGTCAAGCCTGCTCCCAGGCTGCTTCACAGGCAGCATCCTTTGCTAGGACTGCACAAAGCTGACAGTCACCTCTGCCTTCTCCACACTCCATGTTCACAAGCTGCCTGCCAGAAGAAAGTTAGGCGCAGCCCCTGGGCCACAATCCTACTTGGCCCAGGGCACAGCGCCGGCAAGGTGTGTGTGCACCCGGCCTTTGCTGCAGCCGCAAGGAGATCTCCTGCCTCAGCCTCACCTTTCCTGCTCGGCCAGGCTCCCGAGGGCCCCAGCAGCAGGAAATTGGCCCAGCTGCCTGGCACCGGTGCCGGCAAAGGTACCACCTAGGCACTGCAGGTGCTGCCAATTGCCTGGACCAGGACACCAGGCCCTGGAAATTGCCACCTCTGGGCACTGCCGGGGGCAGCAAACATCAGATTCCAGTCAAGCTCCAGATGCTAGTAATGACAACACCAGGACTCACTCGTTCTTCCTCTCTCTTTCTTTCTTTCTTTCTTTCTTTCTTTCTTGCTTGCTTGCTTTCTTGCTTTCTTGCTTGCTTTCTTGCTTGCTTTCTTGCTTTCTTGCATTCTTGCTTTCTTGCTTTCTTGCTTTCTTGCTTTCTTGCTTTTCCCCCCCCCCCTTCCAAATCCCTGCAACTTCACCTCAGTCCTCCACACCTCCGCACTTTTTCCTTAGCCCTCCCAATTAAACTGACACGGCCTACAAAACACTTCAAGGATCCAAACTTACTAAAAGAAAGACCACGGCACCCCCTGCATTCCCACTCTGTGACACCACAGCCATTGCAGCCCCTGTGTTCCTCCTCTTTGTGACATCACAATGGGGGCAGCACAACATTCCCCCTCTTTGTGACGCCACAGCCGTGCCAGCCCCAGCGTTCCCCCTCTTTGTGACATCACAATGGGGGCAGCACAACATTCCCCCTCTTTGTGACACCACAGCCGTGCCAGCCCCAGCCTTCCCCCTCTTTGTGACATCACAATGGGGGCAGCACAACATTCCCCCTCTTTGTGACACCACAGCCATTGCAGCCCCTGCGCTCCCCCTCTTTGTGACATCACAATGGGGGCAGCAAAACATTCCCCCTCTTTGTGACACCACAGCCATTGCAGCCCCTGTGTTCCCCCTCTTTGTGACATCACAATGGGGGCAGCACAACATTCCCCCTCTTTGTGACACCACAGCCATTGCAGCCCCTGTGCTCCCCCTCTTTGTGACACCACAGCCATTGCAGCCCCAGCGTTCCCCCTCTTTGTGACATCACAATGGGGGCAGCACAACATTCCCCCTCTTTGTGACACCACAGCCATTGCAGCCCCTGTGTTCCCCCTCTTTGTGACATCACAATGGCGGCAGCAAAACATTCCCCCTCTTTGTGACACCACAGCCGTGCCAGCCCCAGCGTTACCTCCCTGGAGACGCCCAAAGGGAAGCGTCCTGAGCTGCGTCTAAGCAACAAAACTGACCGGCCACTGAACTGCTCTGGCTGGGACTGATGGGCATTTATTTCTCTGCACACAGCTCGAGGAAAATCACCTTGGCCACCCCCACAGTGCCACAGGCCTGTTTCAGATACACTTACTCAGCCCCGCCCAGAGCTGCTAGGGGGGAGTCGTTCAAAGAAAGAAACAAAAACCGCCAAAAGAAGAAGACTTCTTGGCCCCCAGCTGAGCTGCTCCCTCCCTCAGCACTTCCACCTGCACACAAACAGCACCTGAGACTGCAAGCAATCAGCAGTCCTCAGCTCCATCTGCAGCAAAAGTAGCTTGAGGACAGCCTTGCAGCAGCACTTCTCTCACCCCTGTGCAAAAGGCCCCTGGGCAGGCACTCACGGGCCCTGGCAAAGGGCAAGGCTTAGGGCCTCAGCCCGCAGGGAAGGAAAGGCCTCTCAATTGGCCGCTGCTGGCACGTCAAGCCTGCTCCCAGGCTGCTTCACAGGCAGCATCCTTTGCTAGGACTGCACAAAGCTGACAGTCACCTCTGCCTTTTCCACACTCCATGTTCACAAGCTGCCTGCCAGAAGAAAGTTAGGCGCAGCCCCTGGGCCACAATCCTACTTGGCCCAGGGCACAGCGCCGGCAAGGTGTGTGTGCACCCGGCCTTTGCTGCAGCCGCAAGGAGATCTCCTGCCTCAGCCTCACCTTTCCTGCTCGGCCAGGCTCCCGAGGGCCCCAGCAGCAGGAAATTGGCCCAGCTGCCTGGCACCGGTGCCGGCAAAGGTACCACCTAGGCACTGCAGGTGCTGCCAATTGCCTGGACCAGGACACCAGGCCCTGAAAATTGCCACCTCTGGGCACTGCCGGGGGCAGCAAACATCAGATTCCAGTCAAGCTCCAGATGCTAGTAATGACAACACCAGGACTCACTCGTTCTTCCTCTCTCTTTCTTTCTTTCTTTCTTGCTTTCTTGCTTTCTTGCTTTCTTGCTTTCTTGCTTTCTTGCTTTCTTGCTTGCTTTCTTGCTTGCTTTCTTGCTTTCTTGCATTCTTGCTTTCTTGCTTTCTTGCTTTCTTGCTTTCTTGCTTTCTTGCTTTTCCTCCCCCTTTCCAAATCCCTGCAACTTCACCTCAGTCCTCCACACCTCCGCACTTTTTCCTTAGCCCTCCCAATTAAACTGACACGGCCTACAAAACACTTCAAGGATCCAAACTTACTAAAAGAAAGACCACGGCACCCCCTGCATTCCCACTCTGTGACACCACAGCCATTGCAGCCCCTGTGTTCCTCCTCTTTGTGACATCACAATGGGGGCAGCACAACATTCCCCCTCTTTGTGACGCCACAGCCGTGCCAGCCCCAGCGTTCCCCCTCTTTGTGACATCACAATGGGGGCAGCACAACATTCCCCCTCTTTGTGACACCACAGCCGTGCCAGCCCCAGCGTTCCCCCTCTTTGTGACATCACAATGGGGGCAGCACAACATTCCCCCTCTTTGTGACACCACAGCCATTGCAGCCCCTGCGCTCCCCCTCTTTGTGACATCACAATGGGGGCAGCAAAACATTCCCCCTCTTTGTGACACCACAGCCATTGCAGCCCCTGTGTTCCCCCTCTTTGTGACATCACAATGGGGGCAGCAAAACGTTCCCCCTCTTTGTGACACCACAGCCATTGCAGCCCCTGTGTTCCCCCTCTTTGTGACATCACAATGGCGGCAGCACAACATTCCCCCTCTTTGTGACACCACAGCCATTGCAGCCCCTGTGTTCCTCCTCTTTGTGACATCACAATGGGGGCAGCAAAACATTCCCCCTCTTTGTGACACTACAGCTGTGCCAGCCCCAGCGTTACCTCCCTGGAGACGCCCAAAGGGAAGCGTCCTGAGCTGCGTCTAAGCAACAAAACTGACCGGCCACTGAACTGCTCTGGCTGGGACTGATGGGCATTTATTTCTCTGCACACAGCTCGAGGAAAATCACCTTGGCCACCCCCACAGTGCCACAGGCCTGTTTCAGATACACTTACTCAGCCCCGCCCAGAGCTGCTAGGGGGGAGTCGTTCAAAGAAAGAAACAAAAACCGCCAAAAGAAGAAGACTTCTTGGCCCCCAGCTGAGCTGCTCCCTCCCTCAGCACTTCCACCTGCACACAAACAGCACCTGAGACTGCAAGCAATCAGCAGTCCTCAGCTCCATCTGCAGCAAAAGTAGCTTGAGGACAGCCTTGCAGCAGCACTTCTCTCACCCCTGTGCAAAAGGCCCCTGGGCAGGCACTCACGGGCCCTGGCAAAGGGCAAGGCTCAGGGCCTCAGCCCGCAGGGAAGGAAAGGCCTCTCAATTGGCCGCTGCTGGCACGTCAAGCCTGCTCCCAGGCTGCTTCACAGGCAGCATCCTTTGCTAGGACTGCACAAAGCTGACAGTCACCTCTGCCTTCTCCACACTCCATGTTCACAAGCTGCCTGCCAGAAGAAAGTTAGGCGCAGCCCCTGGGGCACAATGCTACTTCTCCCAGGGCACAGCGCCGGCAAGGTGTGTGTGCACCCGGCCTTTGCTGCAGCCGCAAGGAGATCTCCTGCCTCAGCCTCACCTTTCCTGCTCGGCCAGGCTCCCGAGGGCCCCAGCAGCAGGAAATTGGCCCAGCTGCCTGGCACCGGTGCTGGCAAAGGTACCACCTAGGCACTGCAGGTGCTGCCAATTGCCTGGACCAGGACACCAGGCCCTGGAAATTGCCACCTCTGGGCACTGCCGGGGGCAGCAAACATCAGATTCCAGTCAAGCTCCAGATGCTAGTAATGACAACACCAGGACTCTTTCTTTCTTGCTTGCTTTCTTGCTTGCTTTCTTGCTTGCTTTCTTGCTTTCTTGCTTTCTTGCTTTCTTGCTTTCTTGCTTTCTTGCTTTTCCTCCGCCTTTCCAAATCCCTGCAACTTCACCTCAGTCCTCCACACCTCCGCACTTTTTCCTTAGCCCTCCCAATTAAACTGACACGGCCTACAAAACACTTCAAGGATCCAAATTTACTAAAAGAAAGACCACAGCACCCCCTGCATTCCCACTCTGTGACACCACAGCCATTGCAGCCCCTGTGTTCCTCCTCTTTGTGACATCACAATGGGGGCAGCACAACATTCCCCCTCTTTGTGACACCACAGCCATTGCAGCCCCTCTGTTCCCCCTCTTTGTGACATCACAATGGGGGCAGCAAAACGTTCCCCCTCTTTGTGACACCACAGCCATTGCAGCCCCTGTGTTCCCCCTCTTTGTGACATCACAATGGCGGCAGCACAACATTCCCCCTCTTTGTGACACCACAGCCATTGCAGCCCCTGTGTTCCTCCTCTTTGTGACATCACAATGGGGGCAGCACAACATTCCCCTTCTTTGTGACACCACAGCCATTGCAGCCCCAGCGTTCCCCCTCTTTGTGACATCACAATGGGGGCAGCACAACATTCCCCCTCTTTGTGACACCACAGCCATTGCAGCCCCTGCGCTCCCCCTCTTTGTGACATCACAATGGGGGCAGAAAAACATTCCCCCTCTTTGTGACACCACAGCCATTGCAGCCCCTGTGTTCCCCCTCTTTGTGACATCACAATGGGGGCAGCACAACATTCCCCCTCTTTGTGACACCACAGCCATTGCAGCCCCTGTGTTCCCCCTCTTTGTGACACCACAGCCATTGCAGCCCCAGCGTTCTCCCTCTTTGTGACATCACAATGGCGGCAGCACAACATTCCCCCTCTTTGTGACACCACAGCCATTGCAGCCCCTGTGTTCCTCCTCTTTGTGACATCACAATGGGGGCAGCAAAACATTCCCCCTCTTTGTGACACCACAGCCATTGCAGCCCCTGTGTTCCCCCTCTTTGTGACACCACAGCCATTGCAGCCCCAGCGTTCTCCCTCTTTGTGACATCACAATGGCGGCAGCACAACATTCCCCCTCTTTGTGACACCACAGCCATTGCAGCCCCTGCGCTCCCCCTCTTTGTGACATCACAATGGGGGCAGCAAAACATTCCCCTTCTTTGTGACACCACAGCCATTGCAGCCCCTGTGTTCCCCCTCTTTGTGACATCACAATGGGGGCAGCAAAACATTCCCCCTCTTTGTGACACCACAGCCATTGCAGCCCCTGTGTTCCCCCTCTTTGTGACATCACAATGGCGGCAGCACAACATTCCCCCTCTTTGTGACACCACAGCCATTGCAGCCCCTGTGTTCCTCCTCTTTGTGACATCACAATGGGGGCAGCAAAACGTTCCCCCTCTTTGTGACACCACAGCCGTGCCAGCCCCAGCGTTACCTCCCTGGAGACGCCCACAGGGAAGCGTCCTTAGCTGCGTCTAAGCAACAAAACTGACCGGCCACTGAACTGCTCTGGCTGGGACTGATGGGCATTTATTTCTCTGCACACAGCTCGAGGAAAATCACCTTGGCCACCCCCACAGTGCCACAGGCCTGTTTCAGATACACTTACTCAGCCCTGCCCAGAGCTGCTAGGGGGGAGTCGTTCAAAGAAAGAAACAAAAACCGCCAAAAGAAGAAGACTTCTTGGCCCCCAGCTGAGCTGCTCCCTCCCTCAGCACTTCCACCTGCACACAAACAGCACCTGAGACTGCAAGCAATCAGCAGTCCTCAGCTCCATCTGCAGCAAAAGTAGCTTGAGGACAGCCTTGCAGCAGCACTTCTCTCACCCCTGTGCAAAAGGCCCCTGGGCAGGCACTCACGGGCCCTGGCAAAGGGCAAGGCTCAGGGCCTCAGCCCGCAGGGAAGAAAAGGCCTCTCAATTGGCCGCTGCTGGCACGTCAAGCCTGCTCCCAGGCTGCTTCACAGGCAGCATCCTTTGCTAGGACTGCACAAAGCTGACAGTCACCTCTGCCTTCTCCACACTCCATGTTCACAAGCTGCCTGCCAGAAGAAAGTTAGGCGCAGCCCCTGGGGCACAATGCTACTTCTCCCAGGGCACAGCGCCGGCAAGGTGTGTGTGCACCCGGCCTTTGCTGCAGCCGCAAGGAGATCTCCTGCCTCAGCCTCACCTTTCCTGCTCGGCCAGGCTCCCGAGGGCCCCAGCAGCAGGAAATTGGCCCAGCTGCCTGGCACCGGTGCCGGCAAAGGTACCACCTAGGCACTGCAGGTGCTGCCAATTGCCTGGACCAGGACACCAGGCCCTGGAAATTGCCACCTCTGGGCACTGCCGGGGGCAGCAAACATCAGATTCCAGTCAAGCTCCAGATGCTAGTAATGACAACACCAGGACTCTTTCTTTCTTTCTTTCTTTCTTTCTTTCTTGCTTTCTTGCATTCTTGCTTTCTTGCTTTCTTGCTTTCTTGCTTTCTTGCTTTCTTGCTTTCTTGCTTGCTTTCTTGCTTGCTTTCTTGCTTTCTTGCTTTTCCTCCGCCTTTCCAAATCCCTGCAACTTCACCTCAGTCCTCCACACCTCCGCACTTTTTCCTTAGCCCTCCCAATTAAACTGACACGGCCTACAAAACACTTCAAGGATCCAAACTTACTAAAAGAAAGACCACGGCACCCCCTGCATTCCCACTCTGTGACACCACAGCCATTGCAGCCCCTGTGT
Organism: Zosterops lateralis; assembly: GCF_965231275.1. NCBI lineage: Eukaryota > Metazoa > Chordata > Aves > Passeriformes > Zosteropidae > Zosterops > Zosterops lateralis. The sequence continues at coordinate 49,174 of NW_028154593.1, forward strand.
TCCTCCTCTTTGTGACATCACAATGGGGGCAGCACAACATTCCCCCTCTTTGTGACACCACAGCCGTGCCAGCCCCAGCGTTCCCCCTCTTTGTGACATCACAATGGGGGCAGCACAACATTCCCCCTCTTTGTGACACCACAGCCATTGCAGCTCCTGTGCTCCCCCTCTTTGTGACATCACAATGGGGGCAGCAAAACATTCCCCCTCTTTGTGACACCACAGCCATTGCAGCCCCTGTGTTCCCCCTCTTTGTGACATCACAATGGGGGCAGCAAAACGTTCCCCCTCTTTGTGACACCACAGCCATTGCAGCCCCTGTGTTCCCCCTCTTTGTGACATCACAATGGCGGCAGCACAACATTCCCCCTCTTTGTGACACCACAGCCATTGCAGCCCCTGTGTTCCTCCTCTTTGTGACATCACAATGGGGGCAGCACAACATTCCCCTTCTTTGTGACACCACAGCCATTGCAGCCCCAGCGTTCCCCCTCTTTGTGACATCACAATGGGGGCAGCACAACATTCCCCCTCTTTGTGACACCACAGCCATTGCAGCCCCTGCGCTCCCCCTCTTTGTGACATCACAATGGGGGCAGCAAAACATTCCCCCTCTTTGTGACACCACAGCCATTGCAGCCCCTGTGTTCCCCCTCTTTGTGACATCACAATGGGGGCAGCACAACATTCCCCCTCTTTGTGACACCACAGCCATTGCAGCCCCTGTGTTCCCCCTCTTTGTGACACCACAGCCATTGCAGCCCCAGCGTTCTCCCTCTTTGTGACATCACAATGGCGGCAGCACAACATTCCCCCTCTTTGTGACACCACAGCCATTGCAGCCCCTGTGTTCCTCCTCTTTGTGACATCACAATGGGGGCAGCAAAACATTCCCCCTCTTTGTGACACCACAGCCATTGCAGCCCCTGTGTTCCCCCTCTTTGTGACACCACAGCCATTGCAGCCCCAGCGTTCTCCCTCTTTGTGACATCACAATGGCGGCAGCACAACATTCCCCCTCTTTGTGACACCACAGCCATTGCAGCCCCAGCGTTCCCCCTCTTTGTGACATCACAATGGGGGCAGCACAACATTCCCCCTCTTTGTGACACCACAGCCATTGCAGCCCCTGCGCTCCCCCTCTTTGTGACATCACAATGGGGGCAGCAAAACATTCCCCTTCTTTGTGACACCACAGCCATTGCAGCCCCTGTGTTCCCCCTCTTTGTGACATCACAATGGGGGCAGCAAAACATTCCCCCTCTTTGTGACACCACAGCCATTGCAGCCCCTGTGTTCCCCCTCTTTGTGACATCACAATGGCGGCAGCACAACATTCCCCCTCTTTGTGACACCACAGCCATTGCAGCCCCTGTGTTCCTCCTCTTTGTGACATCACAATGGGGGCAGCAAAACGTTCCCCCTCTTTGTGACACCACAGCCGTGCCAGCCCCAGCGTTACCTCCCTGGAGACGCCCACAGGGAAGCGTCCTTAGCTGCGTCTAAGCAACAAAACTGACCGGCCACTGAACTGCTCTGGCTGGGACTGATGGGCATTTATTTCTCTGCACACAGCTCGAGGAAAATCACCTTGGCCACCCCCACAGTGCCACAGGCCTGTTTCAGATACACTTACTCAGCCCTGCCCAGAGCTGCTAGGGGGGAGTCGTTCAAAGAAAGAAACAAAAACCGCCAAAAGAAGAAGACTTCTTGGCCCCCAGCTGAGCTGCTCCCTCCCTCAGCACTTCCACCTGCACACAAACAGCACCTGAGACTGCAAGCAATCAGCAGTCCTCAGCTCCATCTGCAGCAAAAGTAGCTTGAGGACAGCCTTGCAGCAGCACTTCTCTCACCCCTGTGCAAAAGGCCCCTGGGCAGGCACTCACGGGCCCTGGCAAAGGGCAAGGCTCAGGGCCTCAGCCCGCAGGGAAGAAAAGGCCTCTCAATTGGCCGCTGCTGGCACGTCAAGCCTGCTCCCAGGCTGCTTCACAGGCAGCATCCTTTGCTAGGACTGCACAAAGCTGACAGTCACCTCTGCCTTCTCCACACTCCATGTTCACAAGCTGCCTGCCAGAAGAAAGTTAGGCGCAGCCCCTGGGGCACAATGCTACTTCTCCCAGGGCACAGCGCCGGCAAGGTGTGTGTGCACCCGGCCTTTGCTGCAGCCGCAAGGAGATCTCCTGCCTCAGCCTCACCTTTCCTGCTCGGCCAGGCTCCCGAGGGCCCCAGCAGCAGGAAATTGGCCCAGCTGCCTGGCACCGGTGCCGGCAAAGGTACCACCTAGGCACTGCAGGTGCTGCCAATTGCCTGGACCAGGACACCAGGCCCTGGAAATTGCCACCTCTGGGCACTGCCGGGGGCAGCAAACATCAGATTCCAGTCAAGCTCCAGATGCTAGTAATGACAACACCAGTACTCTTTCTTTCTTGCTTGCTTTCTTGCTTGCTTTCTTGCTTGCTTTCTTGCTTTCTTGCATTCTTGCTTTCTTGCTTTCTTGCTTTCTTGCTTTCTTGCTTTCTTGCTTTCTTGCTTTCTTGCTTTTCCTCCGCCTTTCCAAATCCCTGCAACTTCACCTCAGTCCTCCACACCTCCGCACTTTTTCCTTAGCCCTCCCAATTAAACTGACACGGCCTACAAAACACTTCAAGGATCCAAACTTACTAAAAGAAAGACCACGGCACCCCCTGCATTCCCACTCTGTGACACCACAGCCATTGCAGCCCCTGTGTTCCTCCTCTTTGTGACATCACAATGGGGGCAGCACAACATTCCCCCTCTTTGTGACACCACAGCCGTGCCAGCCCCAGCGTTCCCCCTCTTTGTGACATCACAATGGGGGCAGCACAACATTCCCCCTCTTTGTGACACCACAGCCATTGCAGCCCCTGTGCTCCCCCTCTTTGTGACACCACAGCCATTGCAGCCCCAGCGTTCCCCCTCTTTGTGACATCACAATGGGGGCAGCACAACATTCCCCCTCTTTGTGACACCACAGCCATTGCAGCCCCTGTGTTCCCCCTCTTTGTGACATCACAATGGCGGCAGCAAAACATTCCCCCTCTTTGTGACACCACAGCCGTGCCAGCCCCAGCGTTACCTCCCTGGAGACGCCCAAAGGGAAGCGTCCTGAGCTGCGTCTAAGCAACAAAACTGACCGGCCACTGAACTGCTCTGGCTGGGACTGATGGGCATTTATTTCTCTGCACACAGCTCGAGGAAAATCACCTTGGCCACCCCCACAGTGCCACAGGCCTGTTTCAGATACACTTACTCAGCCCCGCCCAGAGCTGCTAGGGGGGAGTCGTTCAAAGAAAGAAACAAAAACCGCCAAAAGAAGAAGACTTCTTGGCCCCCAGCTGAGCTGCTCCCTCCCTCAGCACTTCCACCTGCACACAAACAGCACCTGAGACTGCAAGCAATCAGCAGTCCTCAGCTCCATCTGCAGCAAAAGTAGCTTGAGGACAGCCTTGCAGCAGCACTTCTCTCACCCCTGTGCAAAAGGCCCCTGGGCAGGCACTCACGGGCCCTGGCAAAGGGCAAGGCTCAGGGCCTCAGCCCGCAGGGAAGAAAAGGCCTCTCAATTGGCCGCTGCTGGCACGTCAAGCCTGCTCCCAGGCTGCTTCACAGGCAGCATCCTTTGCTAGGACTGCACAAAGCTGACAGTCACCTCTGCCTTCTCCACACTCCATGTTCACAAGCTGCCTGCCAGAAGAAAGTTAGGCGCAGCCCCTGGGGCACAATGCTACTTGGCCCAGGGCACAGCGCCGGCAAGGTGTGTGTGCACCCGGCCTTTGCTGCAGCCGCAAGGAGATCTCCTGCCTCAGCCTCACCTTTCCTGCTCGGCCAGGCTCCCGAGGGCCCCAGCAGCAGGAAATTGGCCCTGCTGCCTGGCACCGGTGCCGGCAAAGGTACCACCTAGGCACTGCAGGTGCTGCCAATTGCCTGGACCAGGACACCAGGCCCTGGAAATTGCCACCTCTGGGCACTGCCGGGGGCAGCAAACATCAGATTCCAGTCAAGCTCCAGATGCTAGTAATGACAACACCAGGAATCTTTCTTTCTTTCTTTCTTTCTTTCTTGCTTTCTTGCTTTCTTGCTTTCTTGCTTTCTTGCTTTCTTGCTTTCTTGCTTGCTTTCTTGCTTGCTTTCTTGCTTTCTTGCTTTCTTGCTTTCTTGCTTTTCCTCCGCCTTTCCAAATCCCTGCAACTTCACCTCAGTCCTCCACACCTCCGCACTTTTTCCTTAGCCCTCCCAATTAAACTGACACGGCCTACAAAACACTTCAAGGATCCAAACTTACTAAAAGAAAGACCACGGCACCCCCTGCATTCCCACTCTGTGACACCACAGCCATTGCAGCCCCTGTGTTCCTCCTCTTTGTGACATCACAATGGGGGCAGCACAACATTCCCCCTCTTTGTGACACCACAGCCGTGCCAGCCCCAGCGTTCCCCCTCTTTGTGACATCACAATGGAGGCAGCACAACATTCCCCCTCTTTGTGACACCACAGCCATTGCAGCCCCTGCGCTCCCCCTCTTTGTGACATCACAATGGGGGCAGCAAAACATTCCCCCTCTTTGTGACACCACAGCCATTGCAGCCCCTGTGTTCCCCCTCTTTGTGACATCACAATGGGGGCAGCAAAACGTTCCCCCTCTTTGTGACACCACAGCCATTGCAGCCCCTGTGTTCCTCCTCTTTGTGACATCACAATGGGGGCAGCAAAACATTCCCCCTCTTTGTGACACCACAGCCGTGCCAGCCCCAGCGTTACCTCCCTGGAGACGCCCAAAGGGAAGCGTCCTGAGCTGCGTCTAAGCAACAAAACTGACCGGCCACTGAACTGCTCTGGCTGGGACTGATGGGCATTTATTTCTCTGCACACAGCTCGAGGAAAATCACCTTGGCCACCCCCACAGTGCCACAGGCCTGTTTCAGATACACTTACTCAGCCCCGCCCAGAGCTGCTAGGGGGGAGTCGTTCAAAGAAAGAAACAAAAACCGCCAAAAGAAGAAGACTTCTTGGCCCCCAGCTGAGCTGCTCCCTCCCTCAGCACTTCCACCTGCACACAAACAGCACCTGAGACTGCAAGCAATCAGCAGTCCTCAGCTCCATCTGCAGCAAAAGTAGCTTGAGGACAGCCTTGCAGCAGCACTTCTCTCACCCCTGTGCAAAAGGCCCCTGGGCAGGCACTCACGGGCCCTGGCAAAGGGCAAGGCTCAGGGCCTCAGCCCGCAGGGAAGAAAAGGCCTCTCAATTGGCCGCTGCTGGCACGTCAAGCCTGCTCCCAGGCTGCTTCACAGGCAGCATCCTTTGCTAGGACTGCACAAAGCTGACAGTCACCTCTGCCTTCTCCACACTCCATGTTCACAAGCTGCCTGCCAGAAGAAAGTTAGGCGCAGCCCCTGGGCCACAATCCTACTTGGCCCAGGGCACAGCGCCGGCAAGGTGTGTGTGCACCCGGCCTTTGCTGCAGCCGCAAGGAGATCTCCTGCCTCAGCCTCACCTTTCCTGCTCGGCCAGGCTCCCGAGGGCCCCAGCAGCAGGAAATTGGCCCAGCTGCCTGGCACCGGTGCCGGCAAAGGTACCACCTAGGCACTGCAGGTGCTGCCAATTGCCTGGACCAGGACACCAGGCCCTGGAAATTGCCACCTCTGGGCACTGCCGGGGGCAGCAAACATCAGATTCCAGTCAAGCTCCAGATGCTAGTAATGACAACACCAGTACTCTTTCTTTCTTGCTTGCTTTCTTGCTTGCTTTCTTGCTTTCTTGCTTTCTTGCTTTCTTGCTTTCTTGCTTTCTTGCTTTCTTGCTTTCTTTCTTTTCCTCCGCCTTTCCAAATCCCTGCAACTTCACCTCAGTCCTCCACACCTCCGCACTTTTTCCTTAGCCCTCCCAATTAAACTGACATGGCCTACAAAACACTTCAAGGATCCAAACTTACTAAAAGAAAGACCACGGCACCCCCTGCATTCCCACTCTGTGACACCACAGCCATTGCAGCCCCTGTGTTCCTCCTCTTTGTGACATCACAATGGGGGCAGCACAACATTCCCCCTCTTTGTGACACCACAGCCGTGCCAGCCCCAGCGTTCCTCCTCTTTGTGACATCACAATGGGGGCAGCACAACATTCCCCCTCTTTGTGACACCACAGCCATTGCAGCCCCTGTGCTCCCCCTCTTTGTGACATCACAATGGGGGCAGCAAAACGTTCCCCCTCTTTGTGACACCACAGCCATTGCAGCCCCTGTGTTCCCCCTCTTTGTGACATCACAATGGCGGCAGCAAAACATTCCCCCTCTTTGTGACACCACAGCCGTGCCAGCCCCAGCGTTACCTCCCTGGAGACGCCCAAAGGGAAGCGTCCTGAGCTGCGTCTAAGCAACAAAACTGACCGGCCACTGAACTGCTCTGGCTGGGACTGATGGGCATTTATTTCTCTGCACACAGCTCGAGGAAAATCACCTTGGCCACCCCCACAGTGCCACAGGCCTGTTTCAGATACACTTACTTAGCCCCGCCCAGAGCTGCTAGGGGGGAGTCGTTCAAAGAAAGAAACAAAAACCGCCAAAAGAAGAAGACTTCTTGGCCCCCAGCTGAGCTGCTCCCTCCCTCAGCACTTCCACCTGCACACAAACAGCACCTGAGACTGCAAGCAATCAGCAGTCCTCAGCTCCATCTGCAGCAAAAGTAGCTTGAGGACAGCCTTGCAGCAGCACTTCTCTCACCCCTGTGCAAAAGGCCCCTGGGCAGGCACTCACGGGCCCTGGCAAAGGGCAAGGCTCAGGGCCTCAGCCCGCAGGGAAGAAAAGGCCTCTCAATTGGCCGCTGCTGGCACGTCAAGCCTGCTCCCAGGCTGCTTCACAGGCAGCATCCTTTGCTAGGACTGCACAAAGCTGACAGTCACCTCTGCCTTCTCCACACTCCATGTTCACAAGCTGCCTGCCAGAAGAAAGTTAGGCGCAGCCCCTGGGGCACAATGCTACTTGGCCCAGGGCACAGCGCCGGCAAGGTGTGTGTGCGCCCGGCCTTTGCTGCAGCCGCAAGGAGATCTCCTGCCTCAGCCTCACCTTTCCTGCTCGGCCAGGCTCCCGAGGGCCCCAGCAGCAGGAAATTGGCCCAGCTGCCTGGCACCGGTGCCGGCAAAGGTACCACCTAGGCACTGCAGGTGCTGCCAATTGCCTGGACCAGGACACCAGGCCCTGGAAATTGCCACCTCTGGGCACTGCCGGGGGCAGCAAACATCAGATTCCAGTCAAGCTCCAGATGCTAGTAATGACAACACCAGTACTCTTTCTTTCTTGCTTGCTTTCTTGCTTGCTTTCTTGCTTGCTTTCTTGCTTTCTTGCATTCTTGCTTTCTTGCTTTCTTGCTTTCTTGCTTTCTTGCTTTCTTGCTTTTCCTCCGCCTTTCCAAATCCCTGCAACTTCACCTCAGTCCTCCACACCTCCGCACTTTTTCCTTAGCCCTCCCAATTAAACTGACACGGCCTACAAAACACTTCAAGAATCCAAACTTACTAAAAGAAAGACCACGGCACCCCCTGCATTCCCACTCTGTGACACCACAGCCATTGCAGCCCCTGTGTTCCTCCTCTTTGTGACATCACAATGGGGGCAGCACAACATTCCCCCTCTTTGTGACACCACAGCCGTGCCAGCCCCAGCGTTCCCCCTCTTTGTGACATCACAATGGGGGCAGCACAACATTCCCCCTCTTTGTGACACCACAGCCATTGCAGCCCCTGTGCTCCCCCTCTTTGTGACACCACAGCCATTGCAGCCCCAGCGTTCCCCCTCTTTGTGACATCACAATGGGGGCAGCACAACATTCCCCCTCTTTGTGACACCACAGCCATTGCAGCCCCTGTGTTCCCCCTCTTTGTGACATCACAATGGCGGCAGCAAAACATTCCCCCTCTTTGTGACACCACAGCCGTGCCAGCCCCAGCGTTACCTCCCTGGAGACGCCCAAAGGGAAGCGTCCTGAGCTGCGTCTAAGCAACAAAACTGACCGGCCACTGAACTGCTCTGGCTGGGACTGATGGGCATTTATTTCTCTGCACACAGCTCGAGGAAAATCACCTTGGCCACCCCCACAGTGCCACAGGCCTGTTTCAGATACACTTACTCAGCCCCGCCCAGAGCTGCTAGGGGGGAGTCGTTCAAAGAAAGAAACAAAAACCGCCAAAAGAAGAAGACTTCTTGGCCCCCAGCTGAGCTGCTCCCTCCCTCAGCACTTCCACCTGCACACAAACAGCACCTGAGACTGCAAGCAATCAGCAGTCCTCAGCTCCATCTGCAGCAAAAGTAGCTTGAGGACAGCCTTGCAGCAGCACTTCTCTCACCCCTGTGCAAAAGGCCCCTGGGCAGGCACTCACGGGCCCTGGCAAAGGGCAAGGCTCAGGGCCTCAGCCCGCAGGGAAGAAAAGGCCTCTCAATTGGCCGCTGCTGGCACGTCAAGCCTGCTCCCAGGCTGCTTCACAGGCAGCATCCTTTGCTAGGACTGCACAAAGCTGACAGTCACCTCTGCCTTCTCCACACTCCATGTTCACAAGCTGCCTGCCAGAAGAAAGTTAGGCGCAGCCCCTGGGGCACAATGCTACTTGGCCCAGGGCACAGCGCCGGCAAGGTGTGTGTGCACCCGGCCTTTGCTGCAGCCGCAAGGAGATCTCCTGCCTCAGCCTCACCTTTCCTGCTCGGCCAGGCTCCCGAGGGCCCCAGCAGCAGGAAATTGGCCCTGCTGCCTGGCACCGGTGCCGGCAAAGGTACCACCTAGGCACTGCAGGTGCTGCCAATTGCCTGGACCAGGACACCAGGCCCTGGAAATTGCCACCTCTGGGCACTGCCGGGGGCAGCAAACATCAGATTCCAGTCAAGCTCCAGATGCTAGTAATGACAACACCAGGAATCTTTCTTTCTTTCTTTCTTTCTTTCTAGCTTTCTTGCTTTCTTGCTTTCTTGCTTTCTTGCTTTCTTGCTTGCTTTCTTGCTTGCTTTCTTGCTTTCTTGCTTTCTTGCTTTCTTGCTTTTCCTCCGCCTTTCCAAATCCCTGCAACTTCACCTCAGTCCTCCACACCTCCGCACTTTTTCCTTAGCCCTCCCAATTAAACTGACACGGCCTACAAAACACTTCAAGAATCCAAACTTACTAAAAGAAAGACCACGGCACCCCCTGCATTCCCACTCTGTGACACCACAGCCATTGCAGCCCCTGTGTTCCTCCTCTTTGTGACATCACAATGGGGGCAGCACAACATTCCCCCTCTTTGTGACACCACAGCCGTGCCAGCCCCAGCGTTCCCCCTCTTTGTGACATCACAATGGGGGCAGCACAACATTCCCCCTCTTTGTGACACCACAGCCATTGCAGCCCCTGTGCTCCCCCTCTTTGTGACACCACAGCCATTGCAGCCCCAGCGTTCCCCCTCTTTGTGACATCACAATGGGGGCAGCACAACATTCCCCCTCTTTGTGACACCACAGCCATTGCAGCCCCTGTGTTCCCCCTCTTTGTGACATCACAATGGCGGCAGCAAAACATTCCCCCTCTTTGTGACACCACAGCCGTGCCAGCCCCAGCGTTACCTCCCTGGAGACGCCCAAAGGGAAGCGTCCTGAGCTGCGTCTAAGCAACAAAACTGACCGGCCACTGAACTGCTCTGGCTGGGACTGATGGGCATTTATTTCTCTGCACACAGCTCGAGGAAAATCACCTTGGCCACCCCCACAGTGCCACAGGCCTGTTTCAGATACACTTACTCAGCCCCGCCCAGAGCTGCTAGGGGGGAGTCGTTCAAAGAAAGAAACAAAAACCGCCAAAAGAAGAAGACTTCTTGGCCCCCAGCTGAGCTGCTCCCTCCCTCAGCACTTCCACCTGCACACAAACAGCACCTGAGACTGCAAGCAATCAGCAGTCCTCAGCTCCATCTGCAGCAAAAGTAGCTTGAGGACAGCCTTGCAGCAGCACTTCTCTCACCCCTGTGCAAAAGGCCCCTGGGCAGGCACTCACGGGCCCTGGCAAAGGGCAAGGCTCAGGGCCTCAGCCCGCAGGGAAGAAAAGGCCTCTCAATTGGCCGCTGCTGGCACGTCAAGCCTGCTCCCAGGCTGCTTCACAGGCAGCATCCTTTGCTAGGACTGCACAAAGCTGACAGTCACCTCTGCCTTCTCCACACTCCATGTTCACAAGCTGCCTGCCAGAAGAAAGTTAGGCGCAGCCCCTGGGGCACAATGCTACTTGGCCCAGGGCACAGCGCCGGCAAGGTGTGTGTGCACCCGGCCTTTGCTGCAGCCGCAAGGAGATCTCCTGCCTCAGCCTCACCTTTCCTGCTCGGCCAGGCTCCCGAGGGCCCCAGCAGCAGGAAATTGGCCCTGCTGCCTGGCACCGGTGCCGGCAAAGGTACCACCTAGGCACTGCAGGTGCTGCCAATTGCCTGGACCAGGACACCAGGCCCTGGAAATTGCCACCTCTGGGCACTGCCGGGGGCAGCAAACATCAGATTCCAGTCAAGCTCCAGATGCTAGTAATGACAACACCAGGAATCTTTCTTTCTTTCTTTCTTTCTTTCTTGCTTTCTTGCTTTCTTGCTTTCTTGCTTTCTTGCTTTCTTGCTTGCTTTCTTGCTTGCTTTCTTGCTTTCTTGCTTTCTTGCTTTCTTGCTTTTCCTCCGCCTTTCCAAATCCCTGCAACTTCACCTCAGTCCTCCACACCTCCGCACTTTTTCCTTAGCCCTCCCAATTAAACTGACACGGCCTACAAAACACTTCAAGGATCCAAACTTACTAAAAGAAAGACCACGGCACCCCCTGCATTCCCACTCTGTGACACCACAGCCATTGCAGCCCCTGTGTTCCTCCTCTTTGTGACATCACAATGGGGGCAGCACAACATTCCCCCTCTTTGTGACACCACAGCCGTGCCAGCCCCAGCGTTCCCCCTCTTTGTGACATCACAATGGAGGCAGCACAACATTCCCCCTCTTTGTGACACCACAGCCATTGCAGCCCCTGCGCTCCCCCTCTTTGTGACATCACAATGGGGGCAGCAAAACATTCCCCCTCTTTGTGACACCACAGCCATTGCAGCCCCTGTGTTCCCCCTCTTTGTGACATCACAATGGGGGCAGCAAAACATTCCCCCTCTTTGTGACACCACAGCCATTGCAGCCCCTGTGTTCCTCCTCTTTGTGACATCACAATGGGGGCAGCAAAACATTCCCCCTCTTTGTGACACCACAGCCGTGCCAGCCCCAGCGTTACCTCCCTGGAGACGCCCAAAGGGAAGCGTCCTGAGCTGCGTCTAAGCAACAAAACTGACCGGCCACTGAACTGCTCTGGCTGGGACTGATGGGCATTTATTTCTCTGCACACAGCTCGAGGAAAATCACCTTGGCCACCCCCACAGTGCCACAGGCCTGTTTCAGATACACTTACTCAGCCCCGCCCAGAGCTGCTAGGGGGGAGTCGTTCAAAGAAAGAAACAAAAACCGCCAAAAGAAGAAGACTTCTTGGCCCCCAGCTGAGCTGCTCCCTCCCTCAGCACTTCCACCTGCACACAAACAGCACCTGAGACTGCAAGCAATCAGCAGTCCTCAGCTCCATCTGCAGCAAAAGTAGCTTGAGGACAGCCTTGCAGCAGCACTTCTCTCACCCCTGTGCAAAAGGCCCCTGGGCAGGCACTCACGGGCCCTGGCAAAGGGCAAGGCTCAGGGCCTCAGCCCGCAGGGAAGAAAAGGCCTCTCAATTGGCCGCTGCTGGCACGTCAAGCCTGCTCCCAGGCTGCTTCACAGGCAGCATCCTTTGCTAGGACTGCACAAAGCTGACAGTCACCTCTGCCTTCTCCACACTCCATGTTCACAAGCTGCCTGCCAGAAGAAAGTTAGGCGCAGCCCCTGGGCCACAATCCTACTTGGCCCAGGGCACAGCGCCGGCAAGGTGTGTGTGCACCCGGCCTTTGCTGCAGCCGCAAGGAGATCTCCTGCCTCAGCCTCACCTTTCCTGCTCGGCCAGGCTCCCGAGGGCCCCAGCAGCAGGAAATTGGCCCAGCTGCCTGGCACCGGTGCCGGCAAAGGTACCACCTAGGCACTGCAGGTGCTGCCAATTGCCTGGACCAGGACACCAGGCCCTGAAAATTGCCACCTCTGGGCACTGCCGGGGGCAGCAAACATCAGATTCCAGTCAAGCTCCAGATGCTAGTAATGACAACACCAGTACTCTTTCTTTCTTTCTTTCTTTCTTGCTTTCTTGCTTTCTTGCTTTCTTGCTTTCTTGCTTTCTTGCTTTCTTGCTTTTCCTCCGCCTTTCCAAATCCCTGCAACTTCACCTCAGTCCTCCACACCTCCGCACTTTTTCCTTAGCCCTCCCAATTAAACTGACACGGCATACAAAACACTTCAAGGATCCAAACTTACTAAAAGAAAGACCACAGCACCCCCTGCATTCCCACTCTGTGACACCACAGCCATTGCAGCCCCTGTGTTCCTCCTCTTTGTGACATCACAATGGGGGCAGCACAACATTCCCCCTCTTTGTGACACCACAGCCATTGCAGCCCCTGTGCTCCCCCTCTTTGTGACACCACAGCCATTGCAGCCCCAGCGTTCCCCCTCTTTGTGACATCACAATGGGGGCAGCACAACATTCCCCCTCTTTGTGACACCACAGCCATTGCAGCCCCTGTGTTCCTCCTCTTTGTGACATCACAATGGGGGCAGCAAAACATTCCCCCTCTTTGTGACACCACAGCCGTGCCAGCCCCAGCGTTACCTCCCTGGAGACGCCCAAAGGGAAGCGTCCTGAGCTGCGTCTAAGCAACAAAACTGACCGGCCACTGAACTGCTCTGGCTGGGACTGATGGGCATTTATTTCTCTGCACACAGCTCGAGGAAAATCACCTTGGCCACCCCCACAGTGCCACAGGCCTGTTTCAGATACACTTACTCAGCCCCGCCCAGAGCTGCTAGGGGGGAGTCGTTCAAAGAAAGAAACAAAAACCGCCAAAAGAAGAAGACTTCTTGGCCCCCAGCTGAGCTGCTCCCTCCCTCAGCACTTCCACCTGCACACAAACAGCACCTGAGACTGCAAGCAATCAGCAGTCCTCAGCTCCATCTGCAGCAAAAGTAGCTTGAGGACAGCCTTGCAGCAGCACTTCTCTCACCCCTGTGCAAAAGGCCCCTGGGCAGGCACTCACGGGCCCTGGCAAAGGGCAAGGCTCAGGGCCTCAGCCCGCAGGGAAGAAAAGGCCTCTCAATTGGCCGCTGCTGGCACGTCAAGCCTGCTCCCAGGCTGCTTCACAGGCAGCATCCTTTGCTAGGACTGCACAAAGCTGACAGTCACCTCTGCCTTCTCCACACTCCATGTTCACAAGCTGCCTGCCAGAAGAAAGTTAGGCGCAGCCCCTGGGCCACAATCCTACTTGGCCCAGGGCACAGCGCCGGCAAGGTGTGTGTGCACCCAGCCTTTGCTGCAGCCGCAAGGAGATCTCCTGCCTCAGCCTCACCTTTCCTGCTCGGCCAGGCTCCCGAGGGCCCCAGCAGCAGGAAATTGGCCCAGCTGCCTGGCACCGGTGCCGGCAAAGGTACCACCTAGGCACTGCAGGTGCTGCCAATTGCCTGGACCAGGACACCAGGCCCTGGAAATTGCCACCTCTGGGCACTGCCGGGGGCAGCAAACATCAGATTCCAGTCAAGCTCCAGATGCTAGTAATGACAACACCAGGACTCTTTCTTTCTTTCTTTCTTTCTTGCTTTCTTGCTTGCTTTCTTGCATTCTTGCTTTCTTGCTTTCTTGCTTTCTTGCTTGCTTTCTTGCTTGCTTTCTTGCTTTCTTGCATTCTTGCTTTCTTGCTTTCTTGCTTTCTTGCTTTCTTGCTTGCTTTCTTGCTTGCTTTCTTCCTTTCTTGCATTCTTGCTTTCTTGCTTTCTTGCTTTCTTGCTTTCTTGCTTTTCCTCCGCCTTTCCAAATCCCTGCAACTTCACCTCAGTCCTCCACATCTCCGCACTTTTTCCTTAGCCCTCCCAATTAAACTGACACGGCCTACAAAACACTTCAAGGATCCAAACTTACTAAAAGAAAGACCACGGCACCCCCTGCATTCCCACTCTGTGACACCACAGCCATTGCAGCCCCTGTGTTCCTCCTCTTTGTGACATCACAATGGGGGCAGCACAACATTCCCCCTCTTTGTGACACCACAGCCGTGCCAGCCCCAGCGTTCCCCCTCTTTGTGACATCACAATGGCGGCAGCACAACATTCCCCCTCTTTGTGACACCACAGCCATTGCAGCCCCTGTGCTCCCCCTCTTTGTGACACCACAGCCATTGCAGCCGCAGCGTTCTCCCTCTTTGTGACATCACAATGGCGGCAGCACAACATTCCCCCTCTTTGTGACACCACAGCCATTGCAGCCCCTGTGTTCCTCCTCTTTGTGACATCACAATGGCGGCAGCAAAACATTCCCCCTCTTTGTGACACCACAGCCGTGCCAGCCCCAGCGTTACCTCCCTGGAGACGCCCAAAGGGAAGCGTCCTGAGCTGCGTCTAAGCAACAAAACTGACCGGCCACTGAACTGCTCTGGCTGGGACTGATGGGCATTTATTTCTCTGCACACAGCTCGAGGAAAATCACCTTGGCCACCCCCACAGTGCCACAGGCCTGTTTCAGATACACTTACTCAGCCCCGCCCAGAGCTGCTAGGGGGGAGTCGTTCAAAGAAAGAAACAAAAACCGCCAAAAGAAGAAGACTTCTTGGCCCCCAGCTGAGCTGCTCCCTCCCTCAGCACTTCCACCTGCACACAAACAGCACCTGAGACTGCAAGCAATCAGCAGTCCTCAGCTCCATCTGCAGCAAAAGTAGCTTGAGGACAGCCTTGCAGCAGCACTTCTCTCACCCCTGTGCAAAAGGCCCCTGGGCAGGCACTCACGGGCCCTGGCAAAGAGCAAGGCTCAGGGCCTCAGCCCGCAGGGAAGAAAAGGCCTCTCAATTGGCCGCTGCTGGCACGTCAAGCCTGCTCCCAGGCTGCTTCACAGGCAGCATCCTTTGCTAGGACTGCACAAAGCTGACAGTCACCTCTGCCTTCTCCACACTCCATGTTCACAAGCTGCCTGCCAGAAGAAAGTTAGGCGCAGCCCCTGGGCCACAATCCTACTTGGCCCAGGGCACAGCGCCGGCAAGGTGTGTGTGCACCCGGCCTTTGCTGCAGCCGCAAGGAGATCTCCTGCCTCAGCCTCACCTTTCCTGCTCGGCCAGGCTCCCGAGGGCCCCAGCAGCAGGAAATTGGCCCAGCTGCCTGGCACCGGTGCCGGCAAAGGTACCACCTAGGCACTGCAGGTGCTGCCAATTGCCTGGACCAGGACACCAGGCCCTGGAAATTGCCACCTCTGGGCACTGCCGGGGGCAGCAAACATCAGAGTCCAGTCAAGCTCCAGATGCTAGTAATGACAACACCAGGAATCTTTCTTTCTTGCTTGCTTTCTTGCTTGCTTTCTTGCTTTCTTGCTTTCTTGCTTTCTTGCTTTCTTGCTTTCTTGCTTTCTTGCTTTCTTGCTTTCTTGCTTTCTTTCTTTTCCTCCGCCTTTCCAAATCCCTGCAACTTCACCTCAGTCCTCCACACCTCCGCACTTTTTCCTTAGCCCTCCCAATTAAACTGACACGGCCTACAAAACACTTCAAGGATCCAAACTTACTAAAAGAAAGACCACGGCACCCCCTGCATTCCCACTCTGTGACACCACAGCCATTGCAGCCCCTGTGTTCCTCCTCTTTGTGACATCACAATGGGGGCAGCACAACATTCCCCCTCTTTGTGACACCACAGCCGTGCCAGCCCCAGTGTTCCTCCTCTTTGTGACATCACAATGGGGGCAGCACAACATTCCCCCTCTTTGTGACACCACAGCCATTGCAGCCCCTGTGCTCCCCCTCTTTGTGACATCACAATGGGGGCAGCAAAACGTTCCCCCTCTTTGTGACACCACAGCCATTGCAGCCCCTGTGTTCCCCCTCTTTGTGACATCACAATGGCGGCAGCAAAACATTCCCCCTCTTTGTGACACCACAGCCGTGCCAGCCCCAGCGTTACCTCCCTGGAGACGCCCAAAGGGAAGCGTCCTGAGCTGCGTCTAAGCAACAAAACTGACCGGCCACTGAACTGCTCTGGCTGGGACTGATGGGCATTTATTTCTCTGCACACAGCTCGAGGAAAATCACCTTGGCCACCCCCACAGTGCCACAGGCCTGTTTCAGATACACTTACTCAGCCCCGCCCAGAGCTGCTAGGGGGGAGTCGTTCAAAGAAAGAAACAAAAACCGCCAAAAGAAGAAGACTTCTTGGCCCCCAGCTGAGCTGCTCCCTCCCTCAGCACTTCCACCTGCACACAAACAGCACCTGAGACTGCAAGCAATCAGCAGTCCTCAGCTCCATCTGCAGCAAAAGTAGCTTGAGGACAGCCTTGCAGCAGCACTTCTCTCACCCCTGTGCAAAAGGCCCCTGGGCAGGCACTCACGGGCCCTGGCAAAGGGCAAGGCTCAGGGCCTCAGCCCGCAGGGAAGAAAAGGCCTCTCAATTGGCCGCTGCTGGCACGTCAAGCCTGCTCCCAGGCTGCTTCACAGGCAGCATCCTTTGCTAGGACTGCACAAAGCTGACAGTCACCTCTGCCTTCTCCACACTCCATGTTCACAAGCTGCCTGCCAGAAGAAAGTTACGCGCAGCCCCTGGGGCACAATGCTACTTGGCCCAGGGCACAGCGCCGGCAAGGTGTGTGTGCGCCCGGCCTTTGCTGCAGCCGCAAGGAGATCTCCTGCCTCAGCCTCACCTTTCCTGCTCGGCCAGGCTCCCGAGGGCCCCAGCAGCAGGAAATTGGCCCAGCTGCCTGGCACCGGTGCCGGCAAAGGTACCACCTAGGCACTGCAGGTGCTGCCAATTGCCTGGACCAGGACACCAGGCCCTGGAAATTGCCACCTCTGGGCACTGCCGGGGGCAGCAAACATCAGATTCCAGTCAAGCTCCAGATGCTAGTAATGACAACACCAGTACTCTTTCTTTCTTGCTTGCTTTCTTGCTTGCTTTCTTGCTTGCTTTCTTGCTTTCTTGCATTCTTGCTTTCTTGCTTTCTTGCTTTCTTGCTTTCTTGCTTTCTTGCTTTTCCTCCGCCTTTCCAAATCCCTGCAACTTCACCTCAGTCCTCCACACCTCCGCACTTTTTCCTTAGCCCTCCCAATTAAACTGACACGGCCTACAAAACACTTCAAGGATCCAAACTTACTAAAAGAAAGACCACGGCACCCCCTGCATTCCCACTCTGTGACACCACAGCCATTGCAGCCCCTGTGTTCCTCCTCTTTGTGACATCACAATGGGGGCAGCACAACATTCCCCCTCTTTGTGACACCACAGCCGTGCCAGCCC
This sequence comes from Zosterops lateralis, assembly GCF_965231275.1. Classification (NCBI taxonomy): domain Eukaryota; kingdom Metazoa; phylum Chordata; class Aves; order Passeriformes; family Zosteropidae; genus Zosterops; species Zosterops lateralis. The sequence goes on from NW_028154593.1 coordinate 66,586, forward strand.
CAGCGTTCCCCCTCTTTGTGACATCACAATGGGGGCAGCACAACATTCCCCCTCTTTGTGACACCACAGCCATTGCAGCCCCTGTGCTCCCCCTCTTTGTGACACCACAGCCATTGCAGCCCCAGCGTTCCCCCTCTTTGTGACATCACAATGGGGGCAGCACAACATTCTCCCTCTTTGTGACACCACAGCCATTGCAGCCCCTGTGTTCCCCCTCTTTGTGACATCACAATGGCGGCAGAAAACGTTCCCCCTCTTTGTGACACCACAGCCGTGCCAGCCCCAGCGTTACCTCCCTGGAGACGCCCAAAGGGAAGCGTCCTGAGCTGCGTCTAAGCAACAAAACTGACCGGCCACTGAACTGCTCTGGCTGGGACTGATGGGCATTTATTTCTCTGCACACAGCTCGAGGAAAATCACCTTGGCCACCCCCACAGTGCCACAGGCCTGTTTCAGATACACTTACTCAGCCCCGCCCAGAGCTGCTAGGGGGGAGTCGTTCAAAGAAAGAAACAAAAACCGCCAAAAGAAGAAGACTTCTTGGCCCCCAGCTGAGCTGCTCCCTCCCTCAGCACTTCCACCTGCACACAAACAGCACCTGAGACTGCAAGCAATCAGCAGTCCTCAGCTCCATCTGCAGCAAAAGTAGCTTGAGGACAGCCTTGCAGCAGCACTTCTCTCACCCCTGTGCAAAAGGCCCCTGGGCAGGCACTCACGGGCCCTGGCAAAGGGCAAGGCTCAGGGCCTCAGCCCGCAGGGAAGAAAAGGCCTCTCAATTGGCCGCTGCTGGCACGTCAAGCCTGCTCCCAGGCTGCTTCACAGGCAGCATCCTTTGCTAGGACTGCACAAAGCTGACAGTCACCTCTGCCTTCTCCACACTCCATGTTCACAAGCTGCCTGCCAGAAGAAAGTTAGGCGCAGCCCCTGGGCCACAATCCTACTTGGCCCAGGGCACAGCGCCGGCAAGGTGTGTGTGCACCCGGCCTTTGCTGCAGCCGCAAGGAGATCTCCTGCCTCAGCCTCACCTTTCCTGCTCGGCCAGGCTCCCGAGGGCCCCAGCAGCAGGAAATTGGCCCAGCTGCCTGGCACCGGTGCCGGCAAAGGTACCACCTAGGCACTGCAGGTGCTGCCAATTGCCTGGACCAGGACACCAGGCCCTGGAAATTGCCACCTCTGGGCACTGCCGGGGGCAGCAAACATCAGATTCCAGTCAAGCTCCAGATGCTAGTAATGACAACACCAGGACTCTTTCTTTCTTTCTTTCTTTCTTGCTTTCTTGCTTGCTTTCTTGCATTCTTGCTTTCTTGCTTTCTTGCTTTCTTGCTTTCTTGCTTGCTTTCTTGCTTGCTTTCTTGCTTGCTTTCTTGCTTTCTTGCATTCTTGCTTTCTTGCTTTCTTCCTTTCTTGCTTTCTTGCTTGCTTTCTTGCTTGCTTTCTTCCTTTCTTGCATTCTTGCTTTCTTGCTTTCTTGCTTTCTTGCTTTCTTGCTTTTCCTCCGCCTTTCCAAATCCCTGCAACTTCACCTCAGTCCTCCACACCTCCGCACTTTTTCCTTAGCCCTCCCAATTAAACTGACACGGCCTACAAAACACTTCAAGGATCCAAACTTACTAAAAGAAAGACCACGGCACCCCCTGCATTCCCACTCTGTGACACCACAGCCATTGCAGCCCCTGTGTTCCTCCTCTTTGTGACATCACAATGGGGGCAGCACAACATTCCCCCTCTTTGTGACACCACAGCCGTGCCAGCCCCAGCGTTCCCCCTCTTTGTGACATCACAATGGCGGCAGCACAACATTCCCCCTCTTTGTGACACCACAGCCATTGCAGCCCCTGTGCTCCCCCTCTTTGTGACACCACAGCCATTGCAGCCCCAGCGTTCTCCCTCTTTGTGACATCACAATGGCGGCAGCACAACATTCCCCCTCTTTGTGACACCACAGCCATTGCAGCCCCTGTGTTCCTCCTCTTTGTGACATCACAATGGGGGCAGCAAAACATTCCCCCTCTTTGTGACACCACAGCCGTGCCAGCCCCAGCGTTACCTCCCTGGAGACGCCCAAAGGGAAGCGTCCTGAGCTGCGTCTAAGCAACAAAACTGACCGGCCACTGAACTGCTCTGGCTGGGACTGATGGGCATTTATTTCTCTGCACACAGCTCGAGGAAAATCACCTTGGCCACCCCCACAGTGCCACAGGCCTGTTTCAGATACACTTACTCAGCCCCGCCCAGAGCTGCTAGGGGGGAGTCGTTCAAAGAAAGAAACAAAAACCGCCAAAAGAAGAAGACTTCTTGGCCCCCAGCTGAGCTGCTCCCTCCCTCAGCACTTGCACCTGCACACAAACAGCACCTGAGACTGCAAGCAATCAGCAGTCCTCAGCTCCATCTGCAGCAAAAGTAGCTTGAGGACAGCCTTGCAGCAGCACTTCTCTCACCCCTGTGCAAAAGGCCCCTGGGCAGGCACTCACGGGCCCTGGCAAAGGGCAAGGCTCAGGGCCTCAGCCCGCAGGGAAGAAAAGGCCTCTCAATTGGCCGCTGCTGGCACGTCAAGCCTGCTCCCAGGCTGCTTCACAGGCAGCATCCTTTGCTAGGACTGCACAAAGCTGACAGTCACCTCTGCCTTCTCCACACTCCATGTTCACAAGCTGCCTGCCAGAAGAAAGTTAGGCGCAGCCCCTGGGGCACAATGCTACTTGGCCCAGGGCACAGCGCCGGCAAGGTGTGTGTGCACCCGGCCTTTGCTGCAGCCGCAAGGAGATCTCCTGCCTCAGCCTCACCTTTCCTGCTCGGCCAGGCTCCCGAGGGCCCCAGCAGCAGGAAATTGGCCCAGCTGCCTGGCACCGGTGCCGGCAAAGGTACCACCTAGGCACTGCAGGTGCTGCCAATTGCCTGGACCAGGACACCAGGCCCTGGAAATTGCCACCTCTGGGCACTGCCGGGGGCAGCAAACATCAGAGTCCAGTCAAGCTCCAGATGCTAGTAATGACAACACCAGTACTCTTTCTTTCTTGCTTGCTTTCTTGCTTGCTTTCTTGCTTTCTTGCTTTCTTGCTTTCTTGCTTTCTTGCTTTCTTGCTTTCTTGCTTTCTTTCTTTTCCTCCGCCTTTCCAAATCCCTGCAACTTCACCTCAGTCCTCCACACCTCCGCACTTTTTCCTTAGCCCTCCCAATTAAACTGACACGGCCTACAAAACACTTCAAGGATCCAAACTTACTAAAAGAAAGACCACGGCACCCCCTGCATTCCCACTCTGTGACACCACAGCCATTGCAGCCCCTGTGTTCCTCCTCTTTGTGACATCACAATGGGGGCAGCACAACATTCCCCCTCTTTGTGACACCACAGCCGTGCCAGCCCCAGCGTTCCCCCTCTTTGTGACATCACAATGGGGGCAGCACAACATTCCCCCTCTTTGTGACACCACAGCCATTGCAGCCCCTGTGCTCCCCCTCTTTGTGACACCACAGCCATTGCAGCCCCAGCGTTCCCCCTCTTTGTGACATCACAATGGGGGCAGCACAACATTCTCCCTCTTTGTGACACCACAGCCATTGCAGCCCCTGTGTTCCCCCTCTTTGTGACATCACAATGGCGGCAGAAAACGTTCCCCCTCTTTGTGACACCACAGCCGTGCCAGCCCCAGCGTTACCTCCCTGGAGACGCCCAAAGGGAAGCGTCCTGAGCTGCGTCTAAGCAACAAAACTGACCGGCCACTGAACTGCTCTGGCTGGGACTGATGGGCATTTATTTCTCTGCACACAGCTCGAGGAAAATCACCTTGGCCACCCCCACAGTGCCACAGGCCTGTTTCAGATACACTTACTCAGCCCCGCCCAGAGCTGCTAGGGGGGAGTCGTTCAAAGAAAGAAACAAAAACCGCCAAAAGAAGAAGACTTCTTGGCCCCCAGCTGAGCTGCTCCCTCCCTCAGCACTTCCACCTGCACACAAACAGCACCTGAGACTGCAAGCAATCAGCAGTCCTCAGCTCCATCTGCAGCAAAAGTAGCTTGAGGACAGCCTTGCAGCAGCACTTCTCTCACCCCTGTGCAAAAGGCCCCTGGGCAGGCACTCACGGGCCCTGGCAAAGGGCAAGGCTCAGGGCCTCAGCCCGCAGGGAAGAAAAGGCCTCTCAATTGGCCGCTGCTGGCACGTCAAGCCTGCTCCCAGGCTGCTTCACAGGCAGCATCCTTTGCTAGGACTGCACAAAGCTGACAGTCACCTCTGCCTTCTCCACACTCCATGTTCACAAGCTGCCTGCCAGAAGAAAGTTAGGCGCAGCCCCTGGGCCACAATCCTACTTGGCCCAGGGCACAGCGCCGGCAAGGTGTGTGTGCACCCGGCCTTTGCTGCAGCCGCAAGGAGATCTCCTGCCTCAGCCTCACCTTTCCTGCTCGGCCAGGCTCCCGAGGGCCCCAGCAGCAGGAAATTGGCCCAGCTGCCTGGCACCGGTGCCGGCAAAGGTACCACCTAGGCACTGCAGGTGCTGCCAATTGCCTGGACCAGGACACCAGGCCCTGGAAATTGCCACCTCTGGGCACTGCCGGGGGCAGCAAACATCAGATTCCAGTCAAGCTCCAGATGCTAGTAATGACAACACCAGGACTCTTTCTTTCTTTCTTTCTTTCTTGCTTTCTTGCTTGCTTTCTTGCATTCTTGCTTTCTTGCTTTCTTGCTTTCTTGCTTTCTTGCTTGCTTTCTTGCTTGCTTTCTTGCTTGCTTTCTTGCTTTCTTGCATTCTTGCTTTCTTGCTTTCTTCCTTTCTTGCTTTCTTGCTTGCTTTCTTGCTTGCTTTCTTCCTTTCTTGCATTCTTGCTTTCTTGCTTTCTTGCTTTCTTGCTTTCTTGCTTTTCCTCCGCCTTTCCAAATCCCTGCAACTTCACCTCAGTCCTCCACACCTCCGCACTTTTTCCTTAGCCCTCCCAATTAAACTGACACGGCCTACAAAACACTTCAAGGATCCAAACTTACTAAAAGAAAGACCACGGCACCCCCTGCATTCCCACTCTGTGACACCACAGCCATTGCAGCCCCTGTGTTCCTCCTCTTTGTGACATCACAATGGGGGCAGCACAACATTCCCCCTCTTTGTGACACCACAGCCGTGCCAGCCCCAGCGTTCCCCCTCTTTGTGACATCACAATGGCGGCAGCACAACATTCCCCCTCTTTGTGACACCACAGCCATTGCAGCCCCTGTGCTCCCCCTCTTTGTGACACCACAGCCATTGCAGCCCCAGCGTTCTCCCTCTTTGTGACATCACAATGGCGGCAGCACAACATTCCCCCTCTTTGTGACACCACAGCCATTGCAGCCCCTGTGTTCCTCCTCTTTGTGACATCACAATGGGGGCAGCAAAACATTCCCCCTCTTTGTGACACCACAGCCGTGCCAGCCCCAGCGTTACCTCCCTGGAGACGCCCAAAGGGAAGCGTCCTGAGCTGCGTCTAAGCAACAAAACTGACCGGCCACTGAACTGCTCTGGCTGGGACTGATGGGCATTTATTTCTCTGCACACAGCTCGAGGAAAATCACCTTGGCCACCCCCACAGTGCCACAGGCCTGTTTCAGATACACTTACTCAGCCCCGCCCAGAGCTGCTAGGGGGGAGTCGTTCAAAGAAAGAAACAAAAACCGCCAAAAGAAGAAGACTTCTTGGCCCCCAGCTGAGCTGCTCCCTCCCTCAGCACTTGCACCTGCACACAAACAGCACCTGAGACTGCAAGCAATCAGCAGTCCTCAGCTCCATCTGCAGCAAAAGTAGCTTGAGGACAGCCTTGCAGCAGCACTTCTCTCACCCCTGTGCAAAAGGCCCCTGGGCAGGCACTCACGGGCCCTGGCAAAGGGCAAGGCTCAGGGCCTCAGCCCGCAGGGAAGAAAAGGCCTCTCAATTGGCCGCTGCTGGCACGTCAAGCCTGCTCCCAGGCTGCTTCACAGGCAGCATCCTTTGCTAGGACTGCACAAAGCTGACAGTCACCTCTGCCTTCTCCACACTCCATGTTCACAAGCTGCCTGCCAGAAGAAAGTTAGGCGCAGCCCCTGGGGCACAATGCTACTTGGCCCAGGGCACAGCGCCGGCAAGGTGTGTGTGCACCCGGCCTTTGCTGCAGCCGCAAGGAGATCTCCTGCCTCAGCCTCACCTTTCCTGCTCGGCCAGGCTCCCGAGGGCCCCAGCAGCAGGAAATTGGCCCAGCTGCCTGGCACCGGTGCCGGCAAAGGTACCACCTAGGCACTGCAGGTGCTGCCAATTGCCTGGACCAGGACACCAGGCCCTGGAAATTGCCACCTCTGGGCACTGCCGGGGGCAGCAAACATCAGAGTCCAGTCAAGCTCCAGATGCTAGTAATGACAACACCAGTACTCTTTCTTTCTTGCTTGCTTTCTTGCTTGCTTTCTTGCTTTCTTGCTTTCTTGCTTTCTTGCTTTCTTGCTTTCTTGCTTTCTTGCTTTCTTTCTTTTCCTCCGCCTTTCCAAATCCCTGCAACTTCACCTCAGTCCTCCACACCTCCGCACTTTTTCCTTAGCCCTCCCAATTAAACTGACACGGCCTACAAAACACTTCAAGGATCCAAACTTACTAAAAGAAAGACCACGGCACCCCCTGCATTCCCACTCTGTGACACCACAGCCATTGCAGCCCCTGTGTTCCTCCTCTTTGTGACATCACAATGGGGGCAGCACAACATTCCCCCTCTTTGTGACACCACAGCCGTGCCAGCCCCAGCGTTCCTCCTCTTTGTGACATCACAATGGGGGCAGCACAACATTCCCCCTCTTTGTGACACCACAGCCATTGCAGCCCCTGTGCTCCCCCTCTTTGTGACATCACAATGGGGGCAGCAAAACGTTCCCCCTCTTTGTGACACCACAGCCATTGCAGCCCCTGTGTTCCCCCTCTTTGTGACATCACAATGGCGGCAGCAAAACATTCCCCCTCTTTGTGACACCACAGCCGTGCCAGCCCCAGCGTTACCTCCCTGGAGACGCCCAAAGGGAAGCGTCCTGAGCTGCGTCTAAGCAACAAAACTGACCGGCCACTGAACTGCTCTGGCTGGGACTGATGGGCATTTATTTCTCTGCACACAGCTCGAGGAAAATCACCTTGGCCACCCCCACAGTGCCACAGGCCTGTTTCAGATACACTTACTCAGCCCCGCCCAGAGCTGCTAGGGGGGAGTCGTTCAAAGAAAGAAACAAAAACCGCCAAAAGAAGAAGACTTCTTGGCCCCCAGCTGAGCTGCTCCCTCCCTCAGCACTTCCACCTGCACACAAACAGCACCTGAGACTGCAAGCAATCAGCAGTCCTCAGCTCCATCTGCAGCAAAAGTAGCTTGAGGACAGCCTTGCAGCAGCACTTCTCTCACCCCTGTGCAAAAGGCCCCTGGGCAGGCACTCACGGGCCCTGGCAAAGAGCAAGGCTCAGGGCCTCAGCCCGCAGGGAAGAAAAGGCCTCTCAATTGGCCGCTGCTGGCACGTCAAGCCTGCTCCCAGGCTGCTTCACAGGCAGCATCCTTTGCTAGGACTGCACAAAGCTGACAGTCACCTCTGCCTTCTCCACACTCCATGTTCACAAGCTGCCTGCCAGAAGAAAGTTAGGCGCAGCCCCTGGGGCACAATGCTACTTGGCCCAGGGCACAGCGCCGGCAAGGTGTGTGTGCGCCCGGCCTTTGCTGCAGCCGCAAGGAGATCTCCTGCCTCAGCCTCACCTTTCCTGCTCGGCCAGGCTCCCGAGGGCCCCAGCAGCAGGAAATTGGCCCAGCTGCCTGGCACCGGTGCCGGCAAAGGTACCACCTAGGCACTGCAGGTGCTGCCAATTGCCTGGACCAGGACACCAGGCCCTGGAAATTGCCACCTCTGGGCACTGCCGGGGGCAGCAAACATCAGATTCCAGTCAAGCTCCAGATGCTAGTAATGACAACACCAGTACTCTTTCTTTCTTGCTTGCTTTCTTGCTTGCTTTCTTGCTTGCTTTCTTGCTTTCTTGCATTCTTGCTTTCTTGCTTTCTTGCTTTCTTGCTTTCTTGCTTTCTTGCTTTTCCTCCGCCTTTCCAAATCCCTGCAACTTCACCTCAGTCCTCCACACCTCCGCACTTTTTCCTTAGCCCTCCCAATTAAACTGACACGGCCTACAAAACACTTCAAGGATCCAAACTTACTAAAAGAAAGACCACGGCACCCCCTGCATTCCCACTCTGTCACACCACAGCCATTGCAGCCCCTGTGTTCCTCCTCTTTGTGACATCACAATGAGGGCAGCACAACATTCCCCCTCTTTGTGACACCACAGCCGTGCCAGCCCCAGCGTTCCCCCTCATTGTGACATCACAATGGCGGCAGCACAACATTCCCCCTCTTTGTGACACCACAGCCGTGCTAGCCCGAGTGTCCCCCCTCTTTGTGACATCACAATGGGGGCAGCAAAACATTCCCCCTCTTTGTGACACCACAGCCATTGCAGCCCCTGTGTTCCCCCTCTTTGTGACATCACAATGGGGGCAGCACAACATTCCCCCTCTTTGTGACACCACAGCCATTGCAGCCCCTGTGTTCCCCCTCTTTGTGACATCACAATGGCGGCAGCACAACATTCCCCCTCTTTGTGACACCACAGCCATTGCAGCCCCTGTGTTCCTCCTCTTTGTGACATCACAATGGGGGCAGCAAAACATTCCCCCTCTTTGTGACACCACAGCCGTGCCAGCCCCAGCGTTACCTTCCTGGAGACGCCCAAAGGGAAGCGTCCTGAGCTGCGTCTAAGCAACAAAACTGACCGGCCACTGAACTGCTCTGGCTGGGACTGATGGGCATTTATTTCTCTGCACACAGCTCGAGGAAAATCACCTTGGCCACCCCCACAGTGCCACAGGCCTGTTTCAGATACACTTACTCAGCCCCGCCCAGAGCTGCTAGGGGGGAGTCGTTCAAAGAAAGAAACAAAAACCGCCAAAAGAAGAAGACTTCTTGGCCCCCAGCTGAGCTGCTCCCTCCCTCAGCACTTCCACCTGCACACAAACAGCACCTGAGACTGCAAGCAATCAGCAGTCCTCAGCTCCATCTGCAGCAAAAGTAGCTTGAGGACAGCCTTGCAGCAGCACTTCTCTCACCCCTGTGCAAAAGGCCCCTGGGCAGGCACTCACGGGCCCTGGCAAAGGGCAAGGCTCAGGGCCTCAGCCCGCAGGGAAGAAAAGGCCTCTCAATTGGCTGCTGCTGGCACGTCAAGCCTGCTCCCAGGCTGCTTCACAGGCAGCATCCTTTGCTAGGACTGCACAAAGCTGACAGTCACCTCTGCCTTCTCCACACTCCATGTTCACAAGCTGCCTGCCAGAAGAAAGTTAGGCGCAGCCCCTGGGCCACAATCCTACTTGGCCCAGGGCACAGCGCCGGCAAGGTGTGTGTGCACCCGGCCTTTGCTGCAGCCGCAAGGAGATCTCCTGCCTCAGCCTCACCTTTCCTGCTCGGCCAGGCTCCCGAGGGCCCCAGCAGCAGGAAATTGGCCCAGCTGCCTGGCACCGGTGCCGGCAAAGGTACCACCTAGGCACTGCAGGTGCTGCCAATTGCCTGGACCAGGACACCAGGCCCTGGAAATTGCCACCTCTGGGCACTGCCGGGGGCAGCAAACATCAGATTCCAGTCAAGCTCCAGATGCTAGTAATGACAACACCAGGACTCTTTTTTCTTGCTTGCTTTCTTGCTTGCTTTCTTGCTTGCTTTCTTGCTTTCGTGCATTCTTGCTTTCTTGCTTTCTTGCATTCTTGCTTTCTTGCTTTCTTGCTTTCTTGCTTTTCCTCCGCCTTTCCAAATCCCTGCAACTTCACCTCAGTCCTCCACACCTCCGCACTTTTTCCTTAGCCCTCCCAATTAAACTGACACGGCCTACAAAACACTTCAAGGATCCAAACTTACTAAAAGAAAGACCACGGCACCCCCTGCATTCCCACTCTGTGACACCACAGCCATTGCAGCCCCTGTGTTCCTCCTCTTTGTGACATCACAATGGGGGCAGCACAACATTCCCCCTCTTTGTGACACCACAGCCGTGCCAGCCCCAGCGTTCCCCCTCTTTGTGACATCACAATGGGGGCAGCACAACATTCCCCCTCTTTGTGACACCACAGCCATTGCAGCTCCTGTGCTCCCCCTCTTTGTGACATCACAATGGGGGCAGCAAAACATTCCCCCTCTTTGTGACACCACAGCCATTGCAGCCCCTGTGTTCCCCCTCTTTGTGACATCACAATGGGGGCAGCAAAACATTCCCCCTCTTTGTGACACCACAGCCATTGCAGCCCCTGTGTTCCCCCTCTTTGTGACATCACAATGGGGGCAGCAAAACATTCCCCCTCTTTGTGACACCACAGCCATTGCAGCCCCTGTGCTCCCCCTCTTTGTGACATCACAATGGGGGCAGCAAAACATTCCCCCTCTTTGTGACACCACAGCCGTGCCAGCCCCAGCGTTACCTCCCTGGAGACGCCCAAAGGGAAGCGTCCTGAGCTGCGTCTAAGCAACAAAACTGACCGGCCACTGAACTGCTCTGGCTGGGACTGATGGGCATTTATTTCTCTGCACACAGCTCGAGGAAAATCACCTTGGCCACCCCCACAGTGTCACAGGCCTGTTTCAGATACACTTACTCAGCCCCGCCCAGAGCTGCTAGGGGGGAGTCGTTCAAAGAAAGAAACAAAAACCGCCAAAAGAAGAAGACTTCTTGGCCCCCAGCTGAGCTGCTCCCTCCCTCAGCACTTGCACCTGCACACAAACAGCACCTGAGACTGCAAGCAATCAGCAGTCCTCAGCTCCATCTGCAGCAAAAGTAGCTTGAGGACAGCCTTGCAGCAGCACTTCTCTCACCCCTGTGCAAAAGGCCCCTGGGCAGGCACTCACGGGCCCTGGCAAAGGGCAAGGCTCAGGGCCTCAGCCCGCAGGGAAGAAAAGGCCTCTCAATTGGCCGCTGCTGGCCCGTCAAGCCTGCTCCCAGGCTGCTTCACAGGCAGCATCCTTTGCTAGGACTGCACAAAGCTGACAGTCACCTCTGCCTTCTCCACACTCCATGTTCACAAGCTGCCTGCCAGAAGAAAGTTAGGCGCAGCCCCTGGGGCACAATCCTACTTGGCCCAGGGCACAGCGCCGGCAAGGTGTGTGTGCACCCGGCCTTTGCTGCAGCCGCAAGGAGATCTCCTGCCTCAGCCTCACCTTTCCTGCTCGGCCAGGCTCCCGAGGGCCCCAGCAGCAGGAAATTGGCCCAGCTGCCTGGCACCGGTGCCGGCAAAGGTACCACCTAGGCACTGCAGGTGCTGCCAATTGCCTGGACCAGGACACCAGGCCCTGGAAACTGCCACGTCTGGGCACTGCCGGGGGCAGCAAACATCAGATTCCAGTCAAGCTCCAGATGCTAGTAATGACAACACCAGGACTCTCTCTCTCTTTCTCTCTTTCTTTCTTTCTTTCTTGCTTTCTTGCTTTCTTGCTTTCTTTCTTGCTTTCTTTCTTGCTTTCTTTCTTGCTTTCTTTCTTGCTTTCTTGCTTTCTTGCTTTCTTGCTTTCTTTTCCTCCCCCTTTCCAAATCCCTGCAACTTCACCTCAGTCCTCCACACCTCCGCACTTTTTCCTTAGCCCTCCCAATTAAACTGACACGGCCTACAAAACACTTCAAGGATCCAAACTTACTAAAAGAAAGACCACGGCACCCCCTGCATTCCCACTCTGTGACACCACAGCCATTGCAGCCCCTGTGTTCCTCCTCTTTGTGACATCACAATGGGGGCAGCACAACATTCCCCCTCTTTGTGACACCACAGCCGTGCCAGCCCCAGCGTTCCCCCTCATTGTGACATCACAATGGCGGCAGCACAACATTCCCCCTCTTTGTGACACCACAGCCGTGCTAGCCCGAGTGTCCCCCCTCTTTGTGACATCACAATGGGGGCAGCAAAACATTCCCCCTCTTTGTGACACCACAGCCATTGCAGCCCCTGTGTTCCCCCTCTTTGTGACATCACAATGGGGGCAGCACAACATTCCCCCTCTTTGTGACACCACAGCCATTGCAGCCCCTGTGTTCCCCCTCTTTGTGACATCACAATGGCGGCAGCACAACATTCCCCCTCTTTGTGACACCACAGCCATTGCAGCCCCTGTGTTCCTCCTCTTTGTGACATCACAATGGGGGCAGCAAAACATTCCCCCTCTTTGTGACACCACAGCCGTGCCAGCCCCAGCGTTACCTTCCTGGAGACGCCCAAAGGGAAGCGTCCTGAGCTGCGTCTAAGCAACAATACTGACCGGCCACTGAACTGCTCTGGCTGGGACTGATGGGCATTTATTTCTCTGCACACAGCTCGAGGAAAATCACCTTGGCCACCCCCACAGTGCCACAGGCCTGTTTCAGATACACTTACTCAGCCCCGCCCAGAGCTGCTAGGGGGGAGTCGTTCAAAGAAAGAAACAAAAACCACCAAAAGAAGAAGACTTCTTGGCCCCCAGCTGAGCTGCTCCCTCCCTCAGCACTTGCACCTGCACACAAACAGCACCTGAGACTGCAAGCAATCAGCAGTCCTCAGCTCCATCTGCAGCAAAAGTAGCTTGAGGACAGCCTTGCAGCAGCACTTCTCTCACCCCTGTGCAAAAGGCCCCTGGGCAGGCACTCACGGGCCCTGGCAAAGGGCAAGGCTCAGGGCCTCAGCCCGCAGGGAAGAAAAGGCCTCTCAATTGGCCGCTGCTGGCCCGTCAAGCCTGCTCCCAGGCTGCTTCACAGGCAGCATCCTTTGCTAGGACTGCACAAAGCTGACAGTCACCTCTGCCTTCTCCACACTCCATGTTCACAAGCTGCCTGCCAGAAGAAAGTTAGGCGCAGCCCCTGGGCCACAATCCTACTTGGCCCAGGGCACAGCGCCGGCAAGGTGTGTGTGCACCCGGCCTTTGCTGCAGCCGCAAGGAGATCTCCTGCCTCAGCCTCACCTTTCCTGCTCGGCCAGGCTCCCGAGGGCCCCAGCAGCAGGAAATTGGCCCAGCTGCCTGGCACCGGTGCCGGCAAAGGTACCACCTAGGCACTGCAGGTGCTGCCAATTGCCTGAACCAGGAAACCAGGCCCTGGAAATTGCCACCTCTGGGCACTGCCGGGGGCAGCAAACATCAGATTCCAGTCAAGCTCCAGATGCTAGTAATGACAACACCAGGACTCTTTCTTGCTTTCTTGCTTTCTTGCTTTCTTGCTTTCTTGCTTTCTTGCTTTCTTGCTTTCTTGCTTTCTTGCTTGCTTTCTTGCTTGCTTTCTTGCTTTCTTGCATTCTTGTTTCTTGCTTTCTTGCTTTCTTGCTTTCTTGCTTTTCCTCCCCCTTTCCAAATCCCTGCAACTTCACCTCAGTCCTCCACACCTCCGCACTTTTTCCTTAGCCCTCCCAATTAAACTGACACGGCCTACAAAACACTTCAAGGATCCAAACTTACTAAAAGAAAGACCACGGCACCCCCTGCATTCCCACTCTGTGACACCACAGCCATTGCAGCCCCTGTGTTCCTCCTCTTTGTGACATCACAATGGGGGCAGCAAAACATTCCCCCTCTTTGTGACACCACAGCCATTGCAGCCTCTGTGTTCCCCCACTTTGTGACATCACAATGGGGGCAGCAAAACATTCCCCCTCTTTGTGACACCACAGCCATTGCAGCCCCTGTGTTCCTCCTCTTTGTGACATCACAATGGGGGCAGCAAAACGTTCCCCCTCTTTGTGACACCACAGCCATTGCAGCCCCAGCGTTCCCCCTCTTTGTGACATCACAATGGGGGCAGCACAACATTCCCCCTCTTTGTGACACCACAGCCATTGCAGCCCCTGTGTTCCTCCTCTTTGTGACATCACAATGGGGGCAGCAAAACATTCCCCCTCTTTGTGACACCACAGCCGTGCCAGCCCCAGCGTTACCTCCCTGGAGACGCCCAAAGGGAAGCGTCCTGAGCTGCGTCTAAGCAACAAAACTGACCGGCCACTGAACTGCTCTGGCTGGGACTGATGGGCATTTATTTCTCTGCACACAGCTCGAGGAAAATCACCTTGGCCACCCCCACAGTGCCACAGGCCTGTTTCAGATACACTTACTCAGCCCCGCCCAGAGCTGCTAGGGGGGAGTCGTTCAAAGAAAGAAACAAAAACCGCCAAAAGAAGAAGACTTCTTGGCCCCCAGCTGAGCTGCTCCCTCCCTCAGCACTTCCACCTGCACACAAACAGCACCTGAGACTGCAAGCAATCAGCAGTCCTCAGCTCCATCTGCAGCAAAAGTAGCTTGAGGACAGCCTTGCAGCAGCACTTCTCTCACCCCTGTGCAAAAGGCCCCTGGGCAGGCACTCACGGGCCCTGGCAAAGGGCAAGGCTCAGGGCCTCAGCCCGCAGGGAAGAAAAGGCCTCTCAATTGGCTGCTGCTGGCACGTCAAGCCTGCTCCCAGGCTGCTTCACAGGCAGCATCCTTTGCTAGGACTGCACAAAGCTGACAGTCACCTCTGCCTTCTCCACACTCCATGTTCACAAGCTGCCTGCCAGAAGAAAGTTAGGCGCAGCCCCTGGGCCACAATCCTACTTGGCCCAGGGCACAGCGCCGGCAAGGTGTGTGTGCACCCGGCCTTTGCTGCAGCCGCAAGGAGATCTCCTGCCTCAGCCTCACCTTTCCTGCTCGGCCAGGCTCCCGAGGGCCCCAGCAGCAGGAAATTGGCCCAGCTGCCTGGCACCGGTGCCGGCAAAGGTACCACCTAGGCACTGCAGGTGCTGCCAATTGCCTGGACCAGGACACCAGGCCCTGGAAATTGCCACCTCTGGGCACTGCCGGGGGCAGCAAACATCAGATTCCAGTCAAGCTCCAGATGCTAGTAATGACAACACCAGGACTCTTTTTTCTTGCTTGCTTTCTTGCTTGCTTTCTTGCTTGCTTTCTTGCTTTCTTGCATTCTTGCTTTCTTGCTTTCTTGCATTCTTGCTTTCTTGCTTTCTTGCTTTCTTGCTTTTCCTCCGCCTTTCCAAATCCCTGCAACTTCACCTCAGTCCTCCACACCTCCGCACTTTTTCCTTAGCCCTCCCAATTAAACTGACACGGCCTACAAAACACTTCAAGGATCCAAACTTACTAAAAGAAAGACCACGGCACCCCCTGCATTCCCACTCTGTGACACCACAGCCATTGCAGCCCCTGTGTTCCTCCTCTTTGTGACATCACAATGGGGGCAGCACAACATTCCCCCTCTTTGTGACACCACAGCCATGCCAGCCCCAGCGTTCCCCCTCTTTGTGACATCACAATGGGGGCAGCACAACATTCCCCCTCTTTGTGACACCACAGCCATTGCAGCCCCTGTGCTCCCCCTCTTTGTGACACCACAGCCATTGCAGCCCCAGCGTTCTCCCTCTTTGTGACATCACAATGGCGGCAGCACAACATTCCCCCTCTTTGTGACACCACAGCCATTGCAGCCCCTGTGTTCCTCCTCTTTGTGACATCACAATGGGGGCAGCAAAACGTTCCCCCTCTTTGTGACACCACAGCCGTGCCAGCCCCAGCGTTACCTCCCTGGAGACGCCCAAAGGGAAGCGTCCTGAGCTGCGTCTAAGCAACAAAACTGACCGGCCACTGAACTGCTCTGGCTGGGACTGATGGGCATTTATTTCTCTGCACACAGCTCGAGGAAAATCACCTTGGCCACCCCCACAGTGCCACAGGCCTGTTTCAGATACACTTACTCAGCCCCGCCCAGAGCTGCTAGGGGGGAGTCGTTCAAAGAAAGAAACAAAAACCGCCAAAAGAAGAAGACTTCTTGGCCCCCAGCTGAGCTGCTCCCTCCCTCAGCACTTCCACCTGCACACAAACAGCACCTGAGACTGCAAGCAATCAGCAGTCCTCAGCTCCATCTGCAGCAAAAGTAGCTTGAGGACAGCCTTGCAGCAGCACTTCTCTCACCCCTGTGCAAAAGGCCCCTGGGCAGGCACTCACGGGCCCTGGCAAAGGGCAAGGCTTAGGGCCTCAGTCCGCAGGGAAGGAAAGGCCTCTCAATTGGCCGCTGCTGGCACGTCAAGCCTGCTCCCAGGCTGCTTCACAGGCAGCATCCTTTGCTAGGACTGCACAAAGCTGACAGTCACCTCTGCCTTCTCCACACTCCATGTTCACAAGCTGCCTGCCAGAAGAAAGTTAGGCGCAGCCCCTGGGCCACAATCCTACTTGGCCCAGGGCACAGCGCCGGCAAGGTGTGTGTGCACCCGGCCTTTGCTGCAGCCGCAAGGAGATCTCCTGCCTCAGCCTCACCTTTCCTGCTCGGCCAGGCTCCCGAGGGCCCCAGCAGCAGGAAATTGGCCCAGCTGCCTGGCACCGGTGCCGGCAAAGGTACCACCTAGGCACTGCAGGTGCTGCCAATTGCCTGGACCAGGACACCAGGCCCTGGAAATTGCCACCTCTGGGCACTGCCGGGGGCAGCAAACATCAGATTCCAGTCAAGCTCCAGATGCTAGTAATGACAACACCAGGACTCACTCGTTCTTCCTCTCTCTTTCTTTCTTTCTTTCTTTCTTTCTTTCTTGCTTGCTTGCTTTCTTGCTTTCTTGCTTGCTTTCTTGCTTGCTTTCTTGCTTTCTTGCATTCTTGCTTTCTTGCTTTCTTGCTTTCTTGCTTTCTTGCTTTTCCCCCCCCCCCTTCCAAATCCCTGCAACTTCACCTCAGTCCTCCACACCTCCGCACTTTTTCCTTAGCCCTCCCAATTAAACTGACACGGCCTACAAAACACTTCAAGGATCCAAACTTACTAAAAGAAAGACCACGGCACCCCCTGCATTCCCACTCTGTGACACCACAGCCATTGCAGCCCCTGTGTTCCTCCTCTTTGTGACATCACAATGGGGGCAGCACAACATTCCCCCTCTTTGTGACGCCACAGCCGTGCCAGCCCCAGCGTTCCCCCTCTTTGTGACATCACAATGGGGGCAGCACAACATTCCCCCTCTTTGTGACACCACAGCCGTGCCAGCCCCAGCCTTCCCCCTCTTTGTGACATCACAATGGGGGCAGCACAACATTCCCCCTCTTTGTGACACCACAGCCATTGCAGCCCCTGCGCTCCCCCTCTTTGTGACATCACAATGGGGGCAGCAAAACATTCCCCCTCTTTGTGACACCACAGCCATTGCAGCCCCTGTGTTCCCCCTCTTTGTGACATCACAATGGGGGCAGCACAACATTCCCCCTCTTTGTGACACCACAGCCATTGCAGCCCCTGTGCTCCCCCTCTTTGTGACACCACAGCCATTGCAGCCCCAGCGTTCTCCCTCTTTGTGACATCACAATGGCGGCAGCACAACATTCCCCCTCTTTGTGACACCACAGCCATTGCAGCCCCTGTGTTCCTCCTCTTTGTGACATCACAATGGGGGCAGCAAAACGTTCCCCCTCTTTGTGACACCACAGCCGTGCCAGCCCCAGCGTTACCTCCCTGGAGACGCCCAAAGGGAAGCGTCCTGAGCTGCGTCTAAGCAACAAAACTGACCGGCCACTGAACTGCTCTGGCTGGGACTGATGGGCATTTATTTCTCTGCACACAGCTCGAGGAAAATCACCTTGGCCACCCCCACAGTGCCACAGGCCTGTTTCAGATACACTTACTCAGCCCCGCCCAGAGCTGCTAGGGGGGAGTCGTTCAAAGAAAGAAACAAAAACCGCCAAAAGAAGAAGACTTCTTGGCCCCCAGCTGAGCTGCTCCCTCCCTCAGCACTTCCACCTGCACACAAACAGCACCTGAGACTGCAAGCAATCAGCAGTCCTCAGCTCCATCTGCAGCAAAAGTAGCTTGAGGACAGCCTTGCAGCAGCACTTCTCTCACCCCTGTGCAAAAGGCCCCTGGGCAGGCACTCACGGGCCCTGGCAAAGGGCAAGGCTTAGGGCCTCAGCCCGCAGGGAAGGAAAGGCCTCTCAATTGGCCGCTGCTGGCACGTCAAGCCTGCTCCCAGGCTGCTTCACAGGCAGCATCCTTTGCTAGGACTGCACAAAGCTGACAGTCACCTCTGCCTTTTCCACACTCCATGTTCACAAGCTGCCTGCCAGAAGAAAGTTAGGCGCAGCCCCTGGGCCACAATCCTACTTGGCCCAGGGCACAGCGCCGGCAAGGTGTGTGTGCACCCGGCCTTTGCTGCAGCCGCAAGGAGATCTCCTGCCTCAGCCTCACCTTTCCTGCTCGGCCAGGCTCCCGAGGGCCCCAGCAGCAGGAAATTGGCCCAGCTGCCTGGCACCGGTGCCGGCAAAGGTACCACCTAGGCACTGCAGGTGCTGCCAATTGCCTGGACCAGGACACCAGGCCCTGAAAATTGCCACCTCTGGGCACTGCCGGGGGCAGCAAACATCAGATTCCAGTCAAGCTCCAGATGCTAGTAATGACAACACCAGGACTCACTCGTTCTTCCTCTCTCTTTCTTTCTTTCTTTCTTTCTTTCTTGCTTTCTTGCTTTCTTGCTTTCTTGCTTTCTTGCTTTCTTGCTTGCTTTCTTGCTTGCTTTCTTGCTTTCTTGCATTCTTGCTTTCTTGCTTTCTTGCTTTCTTGCTTTCTTGCTTTCTTGCTTTTCCTCCCCCTTTCCAAATCCCTGCAACTTCACCTCAGTCCTCCACACCTCCGCACTTTTTCCTTAGCCCTCCCAATTAAACTGACACGGCCTACAAAACACTTCAAGGATCCAAACTTACTAAAAGAAAGACCACGGCACCCCCTGCATTCCCACTCTGTGACACCACAGCCATTGCAGCCCCTGTGTTCCTCCTCTTTGTGACATCACAATGGGGGCAGCACAACATTCCCCCTCTTTGTGACGCCACAGCCGTGCCAGCCCCAGCGTTCCCCCTCTTTGTGACATCACAATGGGGGCAGCACAACATTCCCCCTCTTTGTGACACCACAGCCGTGCCAGCCCCAGCGTTCCCCCTCTTTGTGACATCACAATGGGGGCAGCACAACATTCCCCCTCTTTGTGACACCACAGCCATTGCAGCCCCTGCGCTCCCCCTCTTTGTGACATCACAATGGGGGCAGCAAAACATTCCCCCTCTTTGTGACACCACAGCCATTGCAGCCCCTGTGTTCCCCCTCTTTGTGACATCACAATGGGGGCAGCAAAACGTTCCCCCTCTTTGTGACACCACAGCCATTGCAGCCCCTGTGTTCCCCCTCTTTGTGACATCACAATGGCGGCAGCACAACATTCCCCCTCTTTGTGACACAACAGCCATTGCAGCCCCTGTGTTCCTCCTCTTTGTGACATCACAATGGGGGCAGCAAAACATTCCCCCTCTTTGTGACACTACAGCTGTGCCAGCCCCAGCGTTACCTCCCTGGAGACGCCCAAAGGGAAGCGTCCTGAGCTGCGTCTAAGCAACAAAACTGACCGGCCACTGAACTGCTCTGGCTGGGACTGATGGGCATTTATTTCTCTGCACACAGCTCGAGGAAAATCACCTTGGCCACCCCCACAGTGCCACAGGCCTGTTTCAGATACACTTACTCAGCCCCGCCCAGAGCTGCTAGGGGGGAGTCGTTCAAAGAAAGAAACAAAAACCGCCAAAAGAAGAAGACTTCTTGGCCCCCAGCTGAGCTGCTCCCTCCCTCAGCACTTCCACCTGCACACAAACAGCACCTGAGACTGCAAGCAATCAGCAGTCCTCAGCTCCATCTGCAGCAAAAGTAGCTTGAGGACAGCCTTGCAGCAGCACTTCTCTCACCCCTGTGCAAAAGGCCCCTGGGCAGGCACTCACGGGCCCTGGCAAAGGGCAAGGCTCAGGGCCTCAGCCCGCAGGGAAGGAAAGGCCTCTCAATTGGCCGCTGCTGGCACGTCAAGCCTGCTCCCAGGCTGCTTCACAGGCAGCATCCTTTGCTAGGACTGCACAAAGCTGACAGTCACCTCTGCCTTCTCCACACTCCATGTTCACAAGCTGCCTGCCAGAAGAAAGTTAGGCGCAGCCCCTGGGGCACAATGCTACTTCTCCCAGGGCACAGCGCCGGCAAGGTGTGTGTGCACCCGGCCTTTGCTGCAGCCGCAAGGAGATCTCCTGCCTCAGCCTCACCTTTCCTGCTCGGCCAGGCTCCCGAGGGCCCCAGCAGCAGGAAATTGGCCCAGCTGCCTGGCACCGGTGCTGGCAAAGGTACCACCTAGGCACTGCAGGTGCTGCCAATTGCCTGGACCAGGACACCAGGCCCTGGAAATTGCCACCTCTGGGCACTGCCGGGGGCAGCAAACATCAGATTCCAGTCAAGCTCCAGATGCTAGTAATGACAACACCAGGACTCTTTCTTTCTTGCTTGCTTTCTTGCTTGCTTTCTTGCTTGCTTTCTTGCTTTCTTGCTTTCTTGCTTTCTTGCTTTCTTGCTTTCTTGCTTTTCCTCCGCCTTTCCAAATCCCTGCAACTTCACCTCAGTCCTCCACACCTCCGCACTTTTTCCTTAGCCCTCCCAATTAAACTGACACGGCCTACAAAACACTTCAAGGATCCAAATTTACTAAAAGAAAGACCACAGCACCCCCTGCATTCCCACTCTGTGACACCACAGCCATTGCAGCCCCTGTGTTCCTCCTCTTTGTGACATCACAATGGGGGCAGCACAACATTCCCCCTCTTTGTGACACCACAGCCATTGCAGCCCCTCTGTTCCCCCTCTTTGTGACATCACAATGGGGGCAGCAAAACGTTCCCCCTCTTTGTGACACCACAGCCATTGCAGCCCCTGTGTTCCCCCTCTTTGTGACATCACAATGGCGGCAGCACAACATTCCCCCTCTTTGTGACACCACAGCCATTGCAGCCCCTGTGTTCCTCCTCTTTGTGACATCACAATGGGGGCAGCACAACATTCCCCTTCTTTGTGACACCACAGCCATTGCAGCCCCAGCGTTCCCCCTCTTTGTGACATCACAATGGGGGCAGCACAACATTCCCCCTCTTTGTGACACCACAGCCATTGCAGCCCCTGCGCTCCCCCTCTTTGTGACATCACAATGGGGGCAGAAAAACATTCCCCCTCTTTGTGACACCACAGCCATTGCAGCCCCTGTGTTCCCCCTCTTTGTGACATCACAATGGGGGCAGCACAACATTCCCCCTCTTTGTGACACCACAGCCATTGCAGCCCCTGTGTTCCCCCTCTTTGTGACACCACAGCCATTGCAGCCCCAGCGTTCTCCCTCTTTGTGACATCACAATGGCGGCAGCACAACATTCCCCCTCTTTGTGACACCACAGCCATTGCAGCCCCTGTGTTCCTCCTCTTTGTGACATCACAATGGGGGCAGCAAAACATTCCCCCTCTTTGTGACACCACAGCCATTGCAGCCCCTGTGTTCCCCCTCTTTGTGACACCACAGCCATTGCAGCCCCAGCGTTCTCCCTCTTTGTGACATCACAATGGCGGCAGCACAACATTCCCCCTCTTTGTGACACCACAGCCATTGCAGCCCCTGCGCTCCCCCTCTTTGTGACATCACAATGGGGGCAGCAAAACATTCCCCTTCTTTGTGACACCACAGCCATTGCAGCCCCTGTGTTCCCCCTCTTTGTGACATCACAATGGGGGCAGCAAAACATTCCCCCTCTTTGTGACACCACAGCCATTGCAGCCCCTGTGTTCCCCCTCTTTGTGACATCACAATGGCGGCAGCACAACATTCCCCCTCTTTGTGACACCACAGCCATTGCAGCCCCTGTGTTCCTCCTCTTTGTGACATCACAATGGGGGCAGCAAAACGTTCCCCCTCTTTGTGACACCACAGCCGTGCCAGCCCCAGCGTTACCTCCCTGGAGACGCCCACAGGGAAGCGTCCTGAGCTGCGTCTAAGCAACAAAACTGACCGGCCACTGAACTGCTCTGGCTGGGACTGATGGGCATTTATTTCTCTGCACACAGCTCGAGGAAAATCACCTTGGCCACCCCCACAGTGCCACAGGCCTGTTTCAGATACACTTACTCAGCCCTGCCCAGAGCTGCTAGGGGGGAGTCGTTCAAAGAAAGAAACAAAAACCGCCAAAAGAAGAAGACTTCTTGGCCCCCAGCTGAGCTGCTCCCTCCCTCAGCACTTCCACCTGCACACAAACAGCACCTGAGACTGCAAGCAATCAGCAGTCCTCAGCTCCATCTGCAGCAAAAGTAGCTTGAGGACAGCCTTGCAGCAGCACTTCTCTCACCCCTGTGCAAAAGGCCCCTGGGCAGGCACTCACGGGCCCTGGCAAAGGGCAAGGCTCAGGGCCTCAGCCCGCAGGGAAGAAAAGGCCTCTCAATTGGCCGCTGCTGGCACGTCAAGCCTGCTCCCAGGCTGCTTCACAGGCAGCATCCTTTGCTAGGACTGCACAAAGCTGACAGTCACCTCTGCCTTCTCCACACTCCATGTTCACAAGCTGCCTGCCAGAAGAAAGTTAGGCGCAGCCCCTGGGGCACAATGCTACTTCTCCCAGGGCACAGCGCCGGCAAGGTGTGTGTGCACCCGGCCTTTGCTGCAGCCGCAAGGAGATCTCCTGCCTCAGCCTCACCTTTCCTGCTCGGCCAGGCTCCCGAGGGCCCCAGCAGCAGGAAATTGGCCCAGCTGCCTGGCACCGGTGCCGGCAAAGGTACCACCTAGGCACTGCAGGTGCTGCCAATTGCCTGGACCAGGACACCAGGCCCTGGAAATTGCCACCTCTGGGCACTGCCGGGGGCAGCAAACATCAGATTCCAGTCAAGCTCCAGATGCTAGTAATGACAACACCAGGACTCTTTCTTTCTTTCTTTCTTTCTTTCTTTCTTGCTTTCTTGCATTCTTGCTTTCTTGCTTTCTTGCTTTCTTGCTTTCTTGCTTTCTTGCTTTCTTGCTTGCTTTCTTGCTTGCTTTCTTGCTTTCTTGCTTTCTTGCTTTCTTGCTTTTCCTCCCCCTTTCCAAATCCCTGCAACTTCACCTCAGTCCTCCACACCTCCGCACTTTTTCCTTAGCCCTCCCAATTAAACTGACACGGCCTACAAAACACTTCAAGGATCCAAACTTACTAAAAGAAAGACCACGGCACCCCCTGCATTCCCACTCTGTCACACCACAGCCATTGCAGCCCCTGTGTTCCTCCTCTTTGTGACATCACAATGGGGGCAGCACAACATTCCCCCTCTTTGTGACACCACAGCCGTGCCAGCCCCAGCGTTCCCCCTCTTTGTGACATCACAATGGGGGCAGCACAACATTCCCCCTCTTTGTGACACCACAGCCATTGCAGCCCCTGTGCTCCCCCTCTTTGTGACATCACAATGGGGGCAGCAAAAGATTCCCCCTCTTTGTGACACCACAGCCATTGCAGCCCCTGTGTTCCCCCTCTTTGTGACATCACAATGGGGGCAGCAAAACATTCCCCCTCTTTGTGACACCACAGCCATTGCAGCCCCTGTGTTCCTCCTCTTTGTGACATCACAATGGCGGCAGCAAAACGTTCCCCCTCTTTGTGACACCACAGCCATTGCAGCCCCAGCGTTCCCCCTCTTTGTGACATCACAATGGCGGCAGCACAACATTCCCCCTCTTTGTGACACCACAGCCATTGCAGCCCCTGTGTTCCTCCTCTTTGTGACATCACAATGGGGGCAGCAAAACGTTCCCCCTTTTTGTGACACCACAGCCGTGCCAGCCCCAGCGTTACCTCCCTGGAGACGCCCAAAGGGAAGCGTCCTGAGCTGCGTCTAAGCAACAAAACTGACCGGCCACTGAACTGCTCTGGCTGGGACTGATGGGCATTTATTTCTCTGCACACAGCTCGAGGAAAATCACCTTGGCCACCCCCACAGTGCCACAGGCCTGTTTCAGATACACTTACTCAGCCCCGCCCAGAGCTGCTAGGGGGGAGTCGTTCAAAGAAAGAAACAAAAACCGTCAAAAGAAGAAGACTTCTTGGCCCCCAGCTGAGCTGCTCCCTCCCTCAGCACTTGCACCTGCACACAAACAGCACCTGAGACTGCAAGCAATCAGCAGTCCTCAGCTCCATCTGCAGCAAAAGTAGCTTGAGGACAGCCTTGCAGCAGCACTTCTCTCACCCCTGTGCAAAAGGCCCCTGGGCAGGCACTCACGGGCCCTGGCAAAGGGCAAGGCTCAGGGCCTCAGCCCGCAGGGAAGAAAAGGCCTCTCAATTGGCCGCTGCTGGCACGTCAAGCCTGCTCCCAGGCTGCTTCACAGGCAGCATCCTTTGCTAGCACTGCACAAAGCTGACAGTCACCTCTGCCTTCTCCACACTCCATGTTCACAAGCTGCCTGCCAGAAGAAAGTTAGGCGCAGCCCCTGGGCCACAATCCTACTTGGCCCAGGGCACAGCGCCGGCAAGGTGTGTGTGCACCCGGCCTTTGCTGCAGCCGCAAGGAGATCTCCTGCCTCAGCCTCACCTTTCCTGCTCGGCCAGGCTCCCGAGGGCCCCAGCAGCAGGAAATTGGCCCAGCTGCCTGGCACCGGTGCCGGCAAAGGTACCACCTAGGCACTGCAGGTGCTGCCAATTGCCTGGACCAGGACACCAGGCCCTGGAAATTGCCACCTCTGGGCACTGCCGGGGGCAGCAAACTTCAGATTCCAGTCAAGCTCCAGATGCTAGTAATGACAACACCAGTACTCTTTCTTTCTTGCTTGCTTTCTTGCTTGCTTTCTTGCTTGCTTTCTTGCTTTCTTGCATTCTTGCTTTCTTGCTTTCTTGCTTTCTTGCTTTCTTGCTTTTCCTCCGCCTTTCCAAATCCCTGCAACTTCACCTCAGTCCTCCACACCTCCGCACTTTTTCCTTAGCCCTCCCAATTAAACTGACACGGCCTACAAAACACTTCAAGGATCCAAACTTACTAAAAGAAAGACCACGGCACCCCCTGCATTCCCACTCTGTGACACCACAGCCATTGCAGCCCCTGTGTTCCTCCTCTTTGTGACATCACAATGGGGGCAGCACAACATTCCCCCTCTTTGTGACACCACAGCCGTGCCAGCCCCAGCGTTCCCCCTCTTTGTGACATCACAATGGGGGCAGCACAACATTCCCCCTCTTTGTGACACCACAGCCATTGCAGCTCCTGTGCTCCCCCTCTTTGTGACATCACAATGGGGGCAGCAAAACATTCCCCCTCTTTGTGACACCACAGCCATTGCAGCCCCTGTGTTCCCCCTCTTTGTGACATCACAATGGGGGCAGCAAAACGTTCCCCCTCTTTGTGACACCACAGCCATTGCAGCCCCTGTGTTCCCCCTCTTTGTGACATCACAATGGCGGCAGCACAACATTCCCCCTCTTTGTGACACCACAGCCATTGCAGCCCCTGTGTTCCTCCTCTTTGTGACATCACAATGGGGGCAGCACAACATTCCCCTTCTTTGTGACACCACAGCCATTGCAGCCCCAGCGTTCCCCCTCTTTGTGACATCACAATGGGGGCAGCACAACATTCCCCCTCTTTGTGACACCACAGCCATTGCAGCCCCTGCGCTCCCCCTCTTTGTGACATCACAATGGGGGCAGCAAAACATTCCCCCTCTTTGTGACACCACAGCCATTGCAGCCCCTGTGTTCCCCCTCTTTGTGACATCACAATGGGGGCAGCACAACATTCCCCCTCTTTGTGACACCACAGCCATTGCAGCCCCTGTGTTCCCCCTCTTTGTGACACCACAGCCATTGCAGCCCCAGCGTTCTCCCTCTTTGTGACATCACAATGGCGGCAGCACAACATTCCCCCTCTTTGTGACACCACAGCCATTGCAGCCCCTGTGTTCCTCCTCTTTGTGACATCACAATGGGGGCAGCAAAACATTCCCCCTCTTTGTGACACCACAGCCATTGCAGCCCCTGTGTTCCCCCTCTTTGTGACACCACAGCCATTGCAGCCCCAGCGTTCTCCCTCTTTGTGACATCACAATGGCGGCAGCACAACATTCCCCCTCTTTGTGACACCACAGCCATTGCAGCCCCAGCGTTCCCCCTCTTTGTGACATCACAATGGGGGCAGCACAACATTCCCCCTCTTTGTGACACCACAGCCATTGCAGCCCCTGCGCTCCCCCTCTTTGTGACATCACAATGGGGGCAGCAAAACATTCCCCCTCTTTGTGACACCACAGCCATTGCAGCCCCTGTGTTCCCCCTCTTTGTGACATCACAATGGGGGCAGCACAACATTCCCCCTCTTTGTGACACCACAGCCATTGCAGCCCCTGTGTTCCCCCTCTTTGTGACACCACAGCCATTGCAGCCCCAGCGTTCTCCCTCTTTGTGACATCACAATGGCGGCAGCACAACATTCCCCCTCTTTGTGACACCACAGCCATTGCAGCCCCTGCGTTCCTCCTCTTTGTGACATCACAATGGGGGCAGCAAAACATTCCCCCTCTTTGTGACACCACAGCCATTGCAGCCCCTGTGTTCCCCCTCTTTGTGACACCACAGCCATTGCAGCCCCAGCGTTCTCCCTCTTTGTGACATCACAATGGCGGCAGCACAACATTCCCCCTCTTTGTGACACCACAGCCATTGCAGCCCCAGCGTTCCCCCTCTTTGTGACATCACAATGGGGGCAGCACAACATTCCCCCTCTTTGTGACACCACAGCCATTGCAGCCCCTGCGCTCCCCCTCTTTGTGACATCACAATGGGGGCAGCAAAACATTCCCCTTCTTTGTGACACCACAGCCATTGCAGCCCCTGTGTTCCCCCTCTTTGTGACATCACAATGGGGGCAGCAAAACATTCCCCCTCTTTGTGACACCACAGCCATTGCAGCCCCTGTGTTCCCCCTCTTTGTGACATCACAATGGCGGCAGCACAACATTCCCCCTCTTTGTGACACCACAGCCATTGCAGCCCCTGTGTTCCTCCTCTTTGTGACATCACAATGGGGGCAGCAAAACGTTCCCCCTCTTTGTGACACCACAGCCGTGCCAGCCCCAGCGTTACCTCCCTGGAGACGCCCACAGGGAAGCGTCCTTAGCTGCGTCTAAGCAACAAAACTGACCGGCCACTGAACTGCTCTGGCTGGGACTGATGGGCATTTATTTCTCTGCACACAGCTCGAGGAAAATCACCTTGGCCACCCCCACAGTGCCACAGGCCTGTTTCAGATACACTTACTCAGCCCTGCCCAGAGCTGCTAGGGGGGAGTCGTTCAAAGAAAGAAACAAAAACCGCCAAAAGAAGAAGACTTCTTGGCCCCCAGCTGAGCTGCTCCCTCCCTCAGCACTTCCACCTGCACACAAACAGCACCTGAGACTGCAAGCAATCAGCAGTCCTCAGCTCCATCTGCAGCAAAAGTAGCTTGAGGACAGCCTTGCAGCAGCACTTCTCTCACCCCTGTGCAAAAGGCCCCTGGGCAGGCACTCACGGGCCCTGGCAAAGGGCAAGGCTCAGGGCCTCAGCCCGCAGGGAAGAAAAGGCCTCTCAATTGGCCGCTGCTGGCACGTCAAGCCTGCTCCCAGGCTGCTTCACAGGCAGCATCCTTTGCTAGGACTGCACAAAGCTGACAGTCACCTCTGCCTTCTCCACACTCCATGTTCACAAGCTGCCTGCCAGAAGAAAGTTAGGCGCAGCCCCTGGGGCACAATGCTACTTCTCCCAGGGCACAGCGCCGGCAAGGTGTGTGTGCACCCGGCCTTTGCTGCAGCCGCAAGGAGATCTCCTGCCTCAGCCTCACCTTTCCTGCTCGGCCAGGCTCCCGAGGGCCCCAGCAGCAGGAAATTGGCCCAGCTGCCTGGCACCGGTGCCGGCAAAGGTACCACCTAGGCACTGCAGGTGCTGCCAATTGCCTGGACCAGGACACCAGGCCCTGGAAATTGCCACCTCTGGGCACTGCCGGGGGCAGCAAACATCAGATTCCAGTCAAGCTCCAGATGCTAGTAATGACAACACCAGTACTCTTTCTTTCTTGCTTGCTTTCTTGCTTGCTTTCTTGCTTGCTTTCTTGCTTTCTTGCATTCTTGCTTTCTTGCTTTCTTGCTTTCTTGCTTTCTTGCTTTCTTGCTTTCTTGCTTTCTTGCTTTTCCTCCGCCTTTCCAAATCCCTGCAACTTCACCTCAGTCCTCCACACCTCCGCACTTTTTCCTTAGCCCTCCCAATTAAACTGACACGGCCTACAAAACACTTCAAGGATCCAAACTTACTAAAAGAAAGACCACGGCACCCCCTGCATTCCCACTCTGTGACACCACAGCCATTGCAGCCCCTGTGTTCCTCCTCTTTGTGACATCACAATGGGGGCAGCACAACATTCCCCCTCTTTGTGACACCACAGCCGTGCCAGCCCCAGCGTTCCCCCTCTTTGTGACATCACAATGGGGGCAGCACAACATTCCCCCTCTTTGTGACACCACAGCCATTGCAGCCCCTGTGCTCCCCCTCTTTGTGACACCACAGCCATTGCAGCCCCAGCGTTCCCCCTCTTTGTGACATCACAATGGGGGCAGCACAACATTCCCCCTCTTTGTGACACCACAGCCATTGCAGCCCCTGTGTTCCCCCTCTTTGTGACATCACAATGGCGGCAGCAAAACATTCCCCCTCTTTGTGACACCACAGCCGTGCCAGCCCCAGCGTTACCTCCCTGGAGACGCCCAAAGGGAAGCGTCCTGAGCTGCGTCTAAGCAACAAAACTGACCGGCCACTGAACTGCTCTGGCTGGGACTGATGGGCATTTATTTCTCTGCACACAGCTCGAGGAAAATCACCTTGGCCACCCCCACAGTGCCACAGGCCTGTTTCAGATACACTTACTCAGCCCCGCCCAGAGCTGCTAGGGGGGAGTCGTTCAAAGAAAGAAACAAAAACCGCCAAAAGAAGAAGACTTCTTGGCCCCCAGCTGAGCTGCTCCCTCCCTCAGCACTTCCACCTGCACACAAACAGCACCTGAGACTGCAAGCAATCAGCAGTCCTCAGCTCCATCTGCAGCAAAAGTAGCTTGAGGACAGCCTTGCAGCAGCACTTCTCTCACCCCTGTGCAAAAGGCCCCTGGGCAGGCACTCACGGGCCCTGGCAAAGGGCAAGGCTCAGGGCCTCAGCCCGCAGGGAAGAAAAGGCCTCTCAATTGGCCGCTGCTGGCACGTCAAGCCTGCTCCCAGGCTGCTTCACAGGCAGCATCCTTTGCTAGGACTGCACAAAGCTGACAGTCACCTCTGCCTTCTCCACACTCCATGTTCACAAGCTGCCTGCCAGAAGAAAGTTAGGCGCAGCCCCTGGGGCACAATGCTACTTGGCCCAGGGCACAGCGCCGGCAAGGTGTGTGTGCACCCGGCCTTTGCTGCAGCCGCAAGGAGATCTCCTGCCTCAGCCTCACCTTTCCTGCTCGGCCAGGCTCCCGAGGGCCCCAGCAGCAGGAAATTGGCCCTGCTGCCTGGCACCGGTGCCGGCAAAGGTACCACCTAGGCACTGCAGGTGCTGCCAATTGCCTGGACCAGGACACCAGGCCCTGGAAATTGCCACCTCTGGGCACTGCCGGGGGCAGCAAACATCAGATTCCAGTCAAGCTCCAGATGCTAGTAATGACAACACCAGGAATCTTTCTTTCTTTCTTTCTTTCTTTCTTGCTTTCTTGCTTTCTTGCTTTCTTGCTTTCTTGCTTTCTTGCTTTCTTGCTTGCTTTCTTGCTTGCTTTCTTGCTTTCTTGCTTTCTTGCTTTCTTGCTTTTCCTCCGCCTTTCCAAATCCCTGCAACTTCACCTCAGTCCTCCACACCTCCGCACTTTTTCCTTAGCCCTCCCAATTAAACTGACACGGCCTACAAAACACTTCAAGGATCCAAACTTACTAAAAGAAAGACCACGGCACCCCCTGCATTCCCACTCTGTGACACCACAGCCATTGCAGCCCCTGTGTTCCTCCTCTTTGTGACATCACAATGGGGGCAGCACAACATTCCCCCTCTTTGTGACACCACAGCCGTGCCAGCCCCAGCGTTCCCCCTCTTTGTGACATCACAATGGAGGCAGCACAACATTCCCCCTCTTTGTGACACCACAGCCATTGCAGCCCCTGCGCTCCCCCTCTTTGTGACATCACAATGGGGGCAGCAAAACATTCCCCCTCTTTGTGACACCACAGCCATTGCAGCCCCTGTGTTCCCCCTCTTTGTGACATCACAATGGGGGCAGCAAAACGTTCCCCCTCTTTGTGACACCACAGCCATTGCAGCCCCTGTGTTCCTCCTCTTTGTGACATCACAATGGGGGCAGCAAAACATTCCCCCTCTTTGTGACACCACAGCCGTGCCAGCCCCAGCGTTACCTCCCTGGAGACGCCCAAAGGGAAGCGTCCTGAGCTGCGTCTAAGCAACAAAACTGACCGGCCACTGAACTGCTCTGGCTGGGACTGATGGGCATTTATTTCTCTGCACACAGCTCGAGGAAAATCACCTTGGCCACCCCCACAGTGCCACAGGCCTGTTTCAGATACACTTACTCAGCCCCGCCCAGAGCTGCTAGGGGGGAGTCGTTCAAAGAAAGAAACAAAAACCGCCAAAAGAAGAAGACTTCTTGGCCCCCAGCTGAGCTGCTCCCTCCCTCAGCACTTCCACCTGCACACAAACAGCACCTGAGACTGCAAGCAATCAGCAGTCCTCAGCTCCATCTGCAGCAAAAGTAGCTTGAGGACAGCCTTGCAGCAGCACTTCTCTCACCCCTGTGCAAAAGGCCCCTGGGCAGGCACTCACGGGCCCTGGCAAAGGGCAAGGCTCAGGGCCTCAGCCCGCAGGGAAGAAAAGGCCTCTCAATTGGCCGCTGCTGGCACGTCAAGCCTGCTCCCAGGCTGCTTCACAGGCAGCATCCTTTGCTAGGACTGCACAAAGCTGACAGTCACCTCTGCCTTCTCCACACTCCATGTTCACAAGCTGCCTGCCAGAAGAAAGTTAGGCGCAGCCCCTGGGCCACAATCCTACTTGGCCCAGGGCACAGCGCCGGCAAGGTGTGTGTGCACCCGGCCTTTGCTGCAGCCGCAAGGAGATCTCCTGCCTCAGCCTCACCTTTCCTGCTCGGCCAGGCTCCCGAGGGCCCCAGCAGCAGGAAATTGGCCCAGCTGCCTGGCACCGGTGCCGGCAAAGGTACCACCTAGGCACTGCAGGTGCTGCCAATTGCCTGGACCAGGACACCAGGCCCTGGAAATTGCCACCTCTGGGCACTGCCGGGGGCAGCAAACATCAGATTCCAGTCAAGCTCCAGATGCTAGTAATGACAACACCAGTACTCTTTCTTTCTTGCTTGCTTTCTTGCTTGCTTTCTTGCTTTCTTGCTTTCTTGCTTTCTTGCTTTCTTGCTTTCTTGCTTTCTTGCTTTCTTTCTTTTCCTCCGCCTTTCCAAATCCCTGCAACTTCACCTCAGTCCTCCACACCTCCGCACTTTTTCCTTAGCCCTCCCAATTAAACTGACATGGCCTACAAAACACTTCAAGGATCCAAACTTACTAAAAGAAAGACCACGGCACCCCCTGCATTCCCACTCTGTGACACCACAGCCATTGCAGCCCCTGTGTTCCTCCTCTTTGTGACATCACAATGGGGGCAGCACAACATTCCCCCTCTTTGTGACACCACAGCCGTGCCAGCCCCAGCGTTCCTCCTCTTTGTGACATCACAATGGGGGCAGCACAACATTCCCCCTCTTTGTGACACCACAGCCATTGCAGCCCCTGTGCTCCCCCTCTTTGTGACATCACAATGGGGGCAGCAAAACGTTCCCCCTCTTTGTGACACCACAGCCATTGCAGCCCCTGTGTTCCCCCTCTTTGTGACATCACAATGGCGGCAGCAAAACATTCCCCCTCTTTGTGACACCACAGCCGTGCCAGCCCCAGCGTTACCTCCCTGGAGACGCCCAAAGGGAAGCGTCCTGAGCTGCGTCTAAGCAACAAAACTGACCGGCCACTGAACTGCTCTGGCTGGGACTGATGGGCATTTATTTCTCTGCACACAGCTCGAGGAAAATCACCTTGGCCACCCCCACAGTGCCACAGGCCTGTTTCAGATACACTTACTTAGCCCCGCCCAGAGCTGCTAGGGGGGAGTCGTTCAAAGAAAGAAACAAAAACCGCCAAAAGAAGAAGACTTCTTGGCCCCCAGCTGAGCTGCTCCCTCCCTCAGCACTTCCACCTGCACACAAACAGCACCTGAGACTGCAAGCAATCAGCAGTCCTCAGCTCCATCTGCAGCAAAAGTAGCTTGAGGACAGCCTTGCAGCAGCACTTCTCTCACCCCTGTGCAAAAGGCCCCTGGGCAGGCACTCACGGGCCCTGGCAAAGGGCAAGGCTCAGGGCCTCAGCCCGCAGGGAAGAAAAGGCCTCTCAATTGGCCGCTGCTGGCACGTCAAGCCTGCTCCCAGGCTGCTTCACAGGCAGCATCCTTTGCTAGGACTGCACAAAGCTGACAGTCACCTCTGCCTTCTCCACACTCCATGTTCACAAGCTGCCTGCCAGAAGAAAGTTAGGCGCAGCCCCTGGGGCACAATGCTACTTGGCCCAGGGCACAGCGCCGGCAAGGTGTGTGTGCGCCCGGCCTTTGCTGCAGCCGCAAGGAGATCTCCTGCCTCAGCCTCACCTTTCCTGCTCGGCCAGGCTCCCGAGGGCCCCAGCAGCAGGAAATTGGCCCAGCTGCCTGGCACCGGTGCCGGCAAAGGTACCACCTAGGCACTGCAGGTGCTGCCAATTGCCTGGACCAGGACACCAGGCCCTGGAAATTGCCACCTCTGGGCACTGCCGGGGGCAGCAAACATCAGATTCCAGTCAAGCTCCAGATGCTAGTAATGACAACACCAGTACTCTTTCTTTCTTGCTTGCTTTCTTGCTTGCTTTCTTGCTTGCTTTCTTGCTTTCTTGCATTCTTGCTTTCTTGCTTTCTTGCTTTCTTGCTTTCTTGCTTTCTTGCTTTTCCTCCGCCTTTCCAAATCCCTGCAACTTCACCTCAGTCCTCCACACCTCCGCACTTTTTCCTTAGCCCTCCCAATTAAACTGACACGGCCTACAAAACACTTCAAGAATCCAAACTTACTAAAAGAAAGACCACGGCACCCCCTGCATTCCCACTCTGTGACACCACAGCCATTGCAGCCCCTGTGTTCCTCCTCTTTGTGACATCACAATGGGGGCAGCACAACATTCCCCCTCTTTGTGACACCACAGCCGTGCCAGCCCCAGCGTTCCCCCTCTTTGTGACATCACAATGGGGGCAGCACAACATTCCCCCTCTTTGTGACACCACAGCCATTGCAGCCCCTGTGCTCCCCCTCTTTGTGACACCACAGCCATTGCAGCCCCAGCGTTCCCCCTCTTTGTGACATCACAATGGGGGCAGCACAACATTCCCCCTCTTTGTGACACCACAGCCATTGCAGCCCCTGTGTTCCCCCTCTTTGTGACATCACAATGGCGGCAGCAAAACATTCCCCCTCTTTGTGACACCACAGCCGTGCCAGCCCCAGCGTTACCTCCCTGGAGACGCCCAAAGGGAAGCGTCCTGAGCTGCGTCTAAGCAACAAAACTGACCGGCCACTGAACTGCTCTGGCTGGGACTGATGGGCATTTATTTCTCTGCACACAGCTCGAGGAAAATCACCTTGGCCACCCCCACAGTGCCACAGGCCTGTTTCAGATACACTTACTCAGCCCCGCCCAGAGCTGCTAGGGGGGAGTCGTTCAAAGAAAGAAACAAAAACCGCCAAAAGAAGAAGACTTCTTGGCCCCCAGCTGAGCTGCTCCCTCCCTCAGCACTTCCACCTGCACACAAACAGCACCTGAGACTGCAAGCAATCAGCAGTCCTCAGCTCCATCTGCAGCAAAAGTAGCTTGAGGACAGCCTTGCAGCAGCACTTCTCTCACCCCTGTGCAAAAGGCCCCTGGGCAGGCACTCACGGGCCCTGGCAAAGGGCAAGGCTCAGGGCCTCAGCCCGCAGGGAAGAAAAGGCCTCTCAATTGGCCGCTGCTGGCACGTCAAGCCTGCTCCCAGGCTGCTTCACAGGCAGCATCCTTTGCTAGGACTGCACAAAGCTGACAGTCACCTCTGCCTTCTCCACACTCCATGTTCACAAGCTGCCTGCCAGAAGAAAGTTAGGCGCAGCCCCTGGGGCACAATGCTACTTGGCCCAGGGCACAGCGCCGGCAAGGTGTGTGTGCACCCGGCCTTTGCTGCAGCCGCAAGGAGATCTCCTGCCTCAGCCTCACCTTTCCTGCTCGGCCAGGCTCCCGAGGGCCCCAGCAGCAGGAAATTGGCCCTGCTGCCTGGCACCGGTGCCGGCAAAGGTACCACCTAGGCACTGCAGGTGCTGCCAATTGCCTGGACCAGGACACCAGGCCCTGGAAATTGCCACCTCTGGGCACTGCCGGGGGCAGCAAACATCAGATTCCAGTCAAGCTCCAGATGCTAGTAATGACAACACCAGGAATCTTTCTTTCTTTCTTTCTTTCTTTCTAGCTTTCTTGCTTTCTTGCTTTCTTGCTTTCTTGCTTTCTTGCTTGCTTTCTTGCTTGCTTTCTTGCTTTCTTGCTTTCTTGCTTTCTTGCTTTTCCTCCGCCTTTCCAAATCCCTGCAACTTCACCTCAGTCCTCCACACCTCCGCACTTTTTCCTTAGCCCTCCCAATTAAACTGACACGGCCTACAAAACACTTCAAGAATCCAAACTTACTAAAAGAAAGACCACGGCACCCCCTGCATTCCCACTCTGTGACACCACAGCCATTGCAGCCCCTGTGTTCCTCCTCTTTGTGACATCACAATGGGGGCAGCACAACATTCCCCCTCTTTGTGACACCACAGCCGTGCCAGCCCCAGCGTTCCCCCTCTTTGTGACATCACAATGGGGGCAGCACAACATTCCCCCTCTTTGTGACACCACAGCCATTGCAGCCCCTGTGCTCCCCCTCTTTGTGACACCACAGCCATTGCAGCCCCAGCGTTCCCCCTCTTTGTGACATCACAATGGGGGCAGCACAACATTCCCCCTCTTTGTGACACCACAGCCATTGCAGCCCCTGTGTTCCCCCTCTTTGTGACATCACAATGGCGGCAGCAAAACATTCCCCCTCTTTGTGACACCACAGCCGTGCCAGCCCCAGCGTTACCTCCCTGGAGACGCCCAAAGGGAAGCGTCCTGAGCTGCGTCTAAGCAACAAAACTGACCGGCCACTGAACTGCTCTGGCTGGGACTGATGGGCATTTATTTCTCTGCACACAGCTCGAGGAAAATCACCTTGGCCACCCCCACAGTGCCACAGGCCTGTTTCAGATACACTTACTCAGCCCCGCCCAGAGCTGCTAGGGGGGAGTCGTTCAAAGAAAGAAACAAAAACCGCCAAAAGAAGAAGACTTCTTGGCCCCCAGCTGAGCTGCTCCCTCCCTCAGCACTTCCACCTGCACACAAACAGCACCTGAGACTGCAAGCAATCAGCAGTCCTCAGCTCCATCTGCAGCAAAAGTAGCTTGAGGACAGCCTTGCAGCAGCACTTCTCTCACCCCTGTGCAAAAGGCCCCTGGGCAGGCACTCACGGGCCCTGGCAAAGGGCAAGGCTCAGGGCCTCAGCCCGCAGGGAAGAAAAGGC
The DNA here is from genome assembly GCF_965231275.1 of Zosterops lateralis. Lineage (NCBI taxonomy): Eukaryota > Metazoa > Chordata > Aves > Passeriformes > Zosteropidae > Zosterops > Zosterops lateralis. The sequence continues at coordinate 102,119 of NW_028154593.1, forward strand.
CTCTCAATTGGCCGCTGCTGGCACGTCAAGCCTGCTCCCAGGCTGCTTCACAGGCAGCATCCTTTGCTAGGACTGCACAAAGCTGACAGTCACCTCTGCCTTCTCCACACTCCATGTTCACAAGCTGCCTGCCAGAAGAAAGTTAGGCGCAGCCCCTGGGGCACAATGCTACTTGGCCCAGGGCACAGCGCCGGCAAGGTGTGTGTGCACCCGGCCTTTGCTGCAGCCGCAAGGAGATCTCCTGCCTCAGCCTCACCTTTCCTGCTCGGCCAGGCTCCCGAGGGCCCCAGCAGCAGGAAATTGGCCCTGCTGCCTGGCACCGGTGCCGGCAAAGGTACCACCTAGGCACTGCAGGTGCTGCCAATTGCCTGGACCAGGACACCAGGCCCTGGAAATTGCCACCTCTGGGCACTGCCGGGGGCAGCAAACATCAGATTCCAGTCAAGCTCCAGATGCTAGTAATGACAACACCAGGAATCTTTCTTTCTTTCTTTCTTTCTTTCTTGCTTTCTTGCTTTCTTGCTTTCTTGCTTTCTTGCTTTCTTGCTTGCTTTCTTGCTTGCTTTCTTGCTTTCTTGCTTTCTTGCTTTCTTGCTTTTCCTCCGCCTTTCCAAATCCCTGCAACTTCACCTCAGTCCTCCACACCTCCGCACTTTTTCCTTAGCCCTCCCAATTAAACTGACACGGCCTACAAAACACTTCAAGGATCCAAACTTACTAAAAGAAAGACCACGGCACCCCCTGCATTCCCACTCTGTGACACCACAGCCATTGCAGCCCCTGTGTTCCTCCTCTTTGTGACATCACAATGGGGGCAGCACAACATTCCCCCTCTTTGTGACACCACAGCCGTGCCAGCCCCAGCGTTCCCCCTCTTTGTGACATCACAATGGAGGCAGCACAACATTCCCCCTCTTTGTGACACCACAGCCATTGCAGCCCCTGCGCTCCCCCTCTTTGTGACATCACAATGGGGGCAGCAAAACATTCCCCCTCTTTGTGACACCACAGCCATTGCAGCCCCTGTGTTCCCCCTCTTTGTGACATCACAATGGGGGCAGCAAAACATTCCCCCTCTTTGTGACACCACAGCCATTGCAGCCCCTGTGTTCCTCCTCTTTGTGACATCACAATGGGGGCAGCAAAACATTCCCCCTCTTTGTGACACCACAGCCGTGCCAGCCCCAGCGTTACCTCCCTGGAGACGCCCAAAGGGAAGCGTCCTGAGCTGCGTCTAAGCAACAAAACTGACCGGCCACTGAACTGCTCTGGCTGGGACTGATGGGCATTTATTTCTCTGCACACAGCTCGAGGAAAATCACCTTGGCCACCCCCACAGTGCCACAGGCCTGTTTCAGATACACTTACTCAGCCCCGCCCAGAGCTGCTAGGGGGGAGTCGTTCAAAGAAAGAAACAAAAACCGCCAAAAGAAGAAGACTTCTTGGCCCCCAGCTGAGCTGCTCCCTCCCTCAGCACTTCCACCTGCACACAAACAGCACCTGAGACTGCAAGCAATCAGCAGTCCTCAGCTCCATCTGCAGCAAAAGTAGCTTGAGGACAGCCTTGCAGCAGCACTTCTCTCACCCCTGTGCAAAAGGCCCCTGGGCAGGCACTCACGGGCCCTGGCAAAGGGCAAGGCTCAGGGCCTCAGCCCGCAGGGAAGAAAAGGCCTCTCAATTGGCCGCTGCTGGCACGTCAAGCCTGCTCCCAGGCTGCTTCACAGGCAGCATCCTTTGCTAGGACTGCACAAAGCTGACAGTCACCTCTGCCTTCTCCACACTCCATGTTCACAAGCTGCCTGCCAGAAGAAAGTTAGGCGCAGCCCCTGGGCCACAATCCTACTTGGCCCAGGGCACAGCGCCGGCAAGGTGTGTGTGCACCCGGCCTTTGCTGCAGCCGCAAGGAGATCTCCTGCCTCAGCCTCACCTTTCCTGCTCGGCCAGGCTCCCGAGGGCCCCAGCAGCAGGAAATTGGCCCAGCTGCCTGGCACCGGTGCCGGCAAAGGTACCACCTAGGCACTGCAGGTGCTGCCAATTGCCTGGACCAGGACACCAGGCCCTGAAAATTGCCACCTCTGGGCACTGCCGGGGGCAGCAAACATCAGATTCCAGTCAAGCTCCAGATGCTAGTAATGACAACACCAGTACTCTTTCTTTCTTTCTTTCTTTCTTGCTTTCTTGCTTTCTTGCTTTCTTGCTTTCTTGCTTTCTTGCTTTCTTGCTTTTCCTCCGCCTTTCCAAATCCCTGCAACTTCACCTCAGTCCTCCACACCTCCGCACTTTTTCCTTAGCCCTCCCAATTAAACTGACACGGCATACAAAACACTTCAAGGATCCAAACTTACTAAAAGAAAGACCACAGCACCCCCTGCATTCCCACTCTGTGACACCACAGCCATTGCAGCCCCTGTGTTCCTCCTCTTTGTGACATCACAATGGGGGCAGCACAACATTCCCCCTCTTTGTGACACCACAGCCATTGCAGCCCCTGTGCTCCCCCTCTTTGTGACACCACAGCCATTGCAGCCCCAGCGTTCCCCCTCTTTGTGACATCACAATGGGGGCAGCACAACATTCCCCCTCTTTGTGACACCACAGCCATTGCAGCCCCTGTGTTCCTCCTCTTTGTGACATCACAATGGGGGCAGCAAAACATTCCCCCTCTTTGTGACACCACAGCCGTGCCAGCCCCAGCGTTACCTCCCTGGAGACGCCCAAAGGGAAGCGTCCTGAGCTGCGTCTAAGCAACAAAACTGACCGGCCACTGAACTGCTCTGGCTGGGACTGATGGGCATTTATTTCTCTGCACACAGCTCGAGGAAAATCACCTTGGCCACCCCCACAGTGCCACAGGCCTGTTTCAGATACACTTACTCAGCCCCGCCCAGAGCTGCTAGGGGGGAGTCGTTCAAAGAAAGAAACAAAAACCGCCAAAAGAAGAAGACTTCTTGGCCCCCAGCTGAGCTGCTCCCTCCCTCAGCACTTCCACCTGCACACAAACAGCACCTGAGACTGCAAGCAATCAGCAGTCCTCAGCTCCATCTGCAGCAAAAGTAGCTTGAGGACAGCCTTGCAGCAGCACTTCTCTCACCCCTGTGCAAAAGGCCCCTGGGCAGGCACTCACGGGCCCTGGCAAAGGGCAAGGCTCAGGGCCTCAGCCCGCAGGGAAGAAAAGGCCTCTCAATTGGCCGCTGCTGGCACGTCAAGCCTGCTCCCAGGCTGCTTCACAGGCAGCATCCTTTGCTAGGACTGCACAAAGCTGACAGTCACCTCTGCCTTCTCCACACTCCATGTTCACAAGCTGCCTGCCAGAAGAAAGTTAGGCGCAGCCCCTGGGCCACAATCCTACTTGGCCCAGGGCACAGCGCCGGCAAGGTGTGTGTGCACCCAGCCTTTGCTGCAGCCGCAAGGAGATCTCCTGCCTCAGCCTCACCTTTCCTGCTCGGCCAGGCTCCCGAGGGCCCCAGCAGCAGGAAATTGGCCCAGCTGCCTGGCACCGGTGCCGGCAAAGGTACCACCTAGGCACTGCAGGTGCTGCCAATTGCCTGGACCAGGACACCAGGCCCTGGAAATTGCCACCTCTGGGCACTGCCGGGGGCAGCAAACATCAGATTCCAGTCAAGCTCCAGATGCTAGTAATGACAACACCAGGACTCTTTCTTTCTTTCTTTCTTTCTTGCTTTCTTGCTTGCTTTCTTGCATTCTTGCTTTCTTGCTTTCTTGCTTTCTTGCTTGCTTTCTTGCTTGCTTTCTTGCTTTCTTGCATTCTTGCTTTCTTGCTTTCTTGCTTTCTTGCTTTCTTGCTTGCTTTCTTGCTTGCTTTCTTCCTTTCTTGCATTCTTGCTTTCTTGCTTTCTTGCTTTCTTGCTTTCTTGCTTTTCCTCCGCCTTTCCAAATCCCTGCAACTTCACCTCAGTCCTCCACATCTCCGCACTTTTTCCTTAGCCCTCCCAATTAAACTGACACGGCCTACAAAACACTTCAAGGATCCAAACTTACTAAAAGAAAGACCACGGCACCCCCTGCATTCCCACTCTGTGACACCACAGCCATTGCAGCCCCTGTGTTCCTCCTCTTTGTGACATCACAATGGGGGCAGCACAACATTCCCCCTCTTTGTGACACCACAGCCGTGCCAGCCCCAGCGTTCCCCCTCTTTGTGACATCACAATGGCGGCAGCACAACATTCCCCCTCTTTGTGACACCACAGCCATTGCAGCCCCTGTGCTCCCCCTCTTTGTGACACCACAGCCATTGCAGCCGCAGCGTTCTCCCTCTTTGTGACATCACAATGGCGGCAGCACAACATTCCCCCTCTTTGTGACACCACAGCCATTGCAGCCCCTGTGTTCCTCCTCTTTGTGACATCACAATGGCGGCAGCAAAACATTCCCCCTCTTTGTGACACCACAGCCGTGCCAGCCCCAGCGTTACCTCCCTGGAGACGCCCAAAGGGAAGCGTCCTGAGCTGCGTCTAAGCAACAAAACTGACCGGCCACTGAACTGCTCTGGCTGGGACTGATGGGCATTTATTTCTCTGCACACAGCTCGAGGAAAATCACCTTGGCCACCCCCACAGTGCCACAGGCCTGTTTCAGATACACTTACTCAGCCCCGCCCAGAGCTGCTAGGGGGGAGTCGTTCAAAGAAAGAAACAAAAACCGCCAAAAGAAGAAGACTTCTTGGCCCCCAGCTGAGCTGCTCCCTCCCTCAGCACTTCCACCTGCACACAAACAGCACCTGAGACTGCAAGCAATCAGCAGTCCTCAGCTCCATCTGCAGCAAAAGTAGCTTGAGGACAGCCTTGCAGCAGCACTTCTCTCACCCCTGTGCAAAAGGCCCCTGGGCAGGCACTCACGGGCCCTGGCAAAGAGCAAGGCTCAGGGCCTCAGCCCGCAGGGAAGAAAAGGCCTCTCAATTGGCCGCTGCTGGCACGTCAAGCCTGCTCCCAGGCTGCTTCACAGGCAGCATCCTTTGCTAGGACTGCACAAAGCTGACAGTCACCTCTGCCTTCTCCACACTCCATGTTCACAAGCTGCCTGCCAGAAGAAAGTTAGGCGCAGCCCCTGGGCCACAATCCTACTTGGCCCAGGGCACAGCGCCGGCAAGGTGTGTGTGCACCCGGCCTTTGCTGCAGCCGCAAGGAGATCTCCTGCCTCAGCCTCACCTTTCCTGCTCGGCCAGGCTCCCGAGGGCCCCAGCAGCAGGAAATTGGCCCAGCTGCCTGGCACCGGTGCCGGCAAAGGTACCACCTAGGCACTGCAGGTGCTGCCAATTGCCTGGACCAGGACACCAGGCCCTGGAAATTGCCACCTCTGGGCACTGCCGGGGGCAGCAAACATCAGAGTCCAGTCAAGCTCCAGATGCTAGTAATGACAACACCAGGAATCTTTCTTTCTTGCTTGCTTTCTTGCTTGCTTTCTTGCTTTCTTGCTTTCTTGCTTTCTTGCTTTCTTGCTTTCTTGCTTTCTTGCTTTCTTGCTTTCTTGCTTTCTTTCTTTTCCTCCGCCTTTCCAAATCCCTGCAACTTCACCTCAGTCCTCCACACCTCCGCACTTTTTCCTTAGCCCTCCCAATTAAACTGACACGGCCTACAAAACACTTCAAGGATCCAAACTTACTAAAAGAAAGACCACGGCACCCCCTGCATTCCCACTCTGTGACACCACAGCCATTGCAGCCCCTGTGTTCCTCCTCTTTGTGACATCACAATGGGGGCAGCACAACATTCCCCCTCTTTGTGACACCACAGCCGTGCCAGCCCCAGTGTTCCTCCTCTTTGTGACATCACAATGGGGGCAGCACAACATTCCCCCTCTTTGTGACACCACAGCCATTGCAGCCCCTGTGCTCCCCCTCTTTGTGACATCACAATGGGGGCAGCAAAACGTTCCCCCTCTTTGTGACACCACAGCCATTGCAGCCCCTGTGTTCCCCCTCTTTGTGACATCACAATGGCGGCAGCAAAACATTCCCCCTCTTTGTGACACCACAGCCGTGCCAGCCCCAGCGTTACCTCCCTGGAGACGCCCAAAGGGAAGCGTCCTGAGCTGCGTCTAAGCAACAAAACTGACCGGCCACTGAACTGCTCTGGCTGGGACTGATGGGCATTTATTTCTCTGCACACAGCTCGAGGAAAATCACCTTGGCCACCCCCACAGTGCCACAGGCCTGTTTCAGATACACTTACTCAGCCCCGCCCAGAGCTGCTAGGGGGGAGTCGTTCAAAGAAAGAAACAAAAACCGCCAAAAGAAGAAGACTTCTTGGCCCCCAGCTGAGCTGCTCCCTCCCTCAGCACTTCCACCTGCACACAAACAGCACCTGAGACTGCAAGCAATCAGCAGTCCTCAGCTCCATCTGCAGCAAAAGTAGCTTGAGGACAGCCTTGCAGCAGCACTTCTCTCACCCCTGTGCAAAAGGCCCCTGGGCAGGCACTCACGGGCCCTGGCAAAGGGCAAGGCTCAGGGCCTCAGCCCGCAGGGAAGAAAAGGCCTCTCAATTGGCCGCTGCTGGCACGTCAAGCCTGCTCCCAGGCTGCTTCACAGGCAGCATCCTTTGCTAGGACTGCACAAAGCTGACAGTCACCTCTGCCTTCTCCACACTCCATGTTCACAAGCTGCCTGCCAGAAGAAAGTTACGCGCAGCCCCTGGGGCACAATGCTACTTGGCCCAGGGCACAGCGCCGGCAAGGTGTGTGTGCGCCCGGCCTTTGCTGCAGCCGCAAGGAGATCTCCTGCCTCAGCCTCACCTTTCCTGCTCGGCCAGGCTCCCGAGGGCCCCAGCAGCAGGAAATTGGCCCAGCTGCCTGGCACCGGTGCCGGCAAAGGTACCACCTAGGCACTGCAGGTGCTGCCAATTGCCTGGACCAGGACACCAGGCCCTGGAAATTGCCACCTCTGGGCACTGCCGGGGGCAGCAAACATCAGATTCCAGTCAAGCTCCAGATGCTAGTAATGACAACACCAGTACTCTTTCTTTCTTGCTTGCTTTCTTGCTTGCTTTCTTGCTTGCTTTCTTGCTTTCTTGCATTCTTGCTTTCTTGCTTTCTTGCTTTCTTGCTTTCTTGCTTTCTTGCTTTTCCTCCGCCTTTCCAAATCCCTGCAACTTCACCTCAGTCCTCCACACCTCCGCACTTTTTCCTTAGCCCTCCCAATTAAACTGACACGGCCTACAAAACACTTCAAGGATCCAAACTTACTAAAAGAAAGACCACGGCACCCCCTGCATTCCCACTCTGTGACACCACAGCCATTGCAGCCCCTGTGTTCCTCCTCTTTGTGACATCACAATGGGGGCAGCACAACATTCCCCCTCTTTGTGACACCACAGCCGTGCCAGCCCCAGCGTTCCCCCTCTTTGTGACATCACAATGGGGGCAGCACAACATTCCCCCTCTTTGTGACACCACAGCCATTGCAGCCCCTGTGCTCCCCCTCTTTGTGACACCACAGCCATTGCAGCCCCAGCGTTCCCCCTCTTTGTGACATCACAATGGGGGCAGCACAACATTCTCCCTCTTTGTGACACCACAGCCATTGCAGCCCCTGTGTTCCCCCTCTTTGTGACATCACAATGGCGGCAGAAAACGTTCCCCCTCTTTGTGACACCACAGCCGTGCCAGCCCCAGCGTTACCTCCCTGGAGACGCCCAAAGGGAAGCGTCCTGAGCTGCGTCTAAGCAACAAAACTGACCGGCCACTGAACTGCTCTGGCTGGGACTGATGGGCATTTATTTCTCTGCACACAGCTCGAGGAAAATCACCTTGGCCACCCCCACAGTGCCACAGGCCTGTTTCAGATACACTTACTCAGCCCCGCCCAGAGCTGCTAGGGGGGAGTCGTTCAAAGAAAGAAACAAAAACCGCCAAAAGAAGAAGACTTCTTGGCCCCCAGCTGAGCTGCTCCCTCCCTCAGCACTTCCACCTGCACACAAACAGCACCTGAGACTGCAAGCAATCAGCAGTCCTCAGCTCCATCTGCAGCAAAAGTAGCTTGAGGACAGCCTTGCAGCAGCACTTCTCTCACCCCTGTGCAAAAGGCCCCTGGGCAGGCACTCACGGGCCCTGGCAAAGGGCAAGGCTCAGGGCCTCAGCCCGCAGGGAAGAAAAGGCCTCTCAATTGGCCGCTGCTGGCACGTCAAGCCTGCTCCCAGGCTGCTTCACAGGCAGCATCCTTTGCTAGGACTGCACAAAGCTGACAGTCACCTCTGCCTTCTCCACACTCCATGTTCACAAGCTGCCTGCCAGAAGAAAGTTAGGCGCAGCCCCTGGGCCACAATCCTACTTGGCCCAGGGCACAGCGCCGGCAAGGTGTGTGTGCACCCGGCCTTTGCTGCAGCCGCAAGGAGATCTCCTGCCTCAGCCTCACCTTTCCTGCTCGGCCAGGCTCCCGAGGGCCCCAGCAGCAGGAAATTGGCCCAGCTGCCTGGCACCGGTGCCGGCAAAGGTACCACCTAGGCACTGCAGGTGCTGCCAATTGCCTGGACCAGGACACCAGGCCCTGGAAATTGCCACCTCTGGGCACTGCCGGGGGCAGCAAACATCAGATTCCAGTCAAGCTCCAGATGCTAGTAATGACAACACCAGGACTCTTTCTTTCTTTCTTTCTTTCTTGCTTTCTTGCTTGCTTTCTTGCATTCTTGCTTTCTTGCTTTCTTGCTTTCTTGCTTTCTTGCTTGCTTTCTTGCTTGCTTTCTTGCTTGCTTTCTTGCTTTCTTGCATTCTTGCTTTCTTGCTTTCTTCCTTTCTTGCTTTCTTGCTTGCTTTCTTGCTTGCTTTCTTCCTTTCTTGCATTCTTGCTTTCTTGCTTTCTTGCTTTCTTGCTTTCTTGCTTTTCCTCCGCCTTTCCAAATCCCTGCAACTTCACCTCAGTCCTCCACACCTCCGCACTTTTTCCTTAGCCCTCCCAATTAAACTGACACGGCCTACAAAACACTTCAAGGATCCAAACTTACTAAAAGAAAGACCACGGCACCCCCTGCATTCCCACTCTGTGACACCACAGCCATTGCAGCCCCTGTGTTCCTCCTCTTTGTGACATCACAATGGGGGCAGCACAACATTCCCCCTCTTTGTGACACCACAGCCGTGCCAGCCCCAGCGTTCCCCCTCTTTGTGACATCACAATGGCGGCAGCACAACATTCCCCCTCTTTGTGACACCACAGCCATTGCAGCCCCTGTGCTCCCCCTCTTTGTGACACCACAGCCATTGCAGCCCCAGCGTTCTCCCTCTTTGTGACATCACAATGGCGGCAGCACAACATTCCCCCTCTTTGTGACACCACAGCCATTGCAGCCCCTGTGTTCCTCCTCTTTGTGACATCACAATGGGGGCAGCAAAACATTCCCCCTCTTTGTGACACCACAGCCGTGCCAGCCCCAGCGTTACCTCCCTGGAGACGCCCAAAGGGAAGCGTCCTGAGCTGCGTCTAAGCAACAAAACTGACCGGCCACTGAACTGCTCTGGCTGGGACTGATGGGCATTTATTTCTCTGCACACAGCTCGAGGAAAATCACCTTGGCCACCCCCACAGTGCCACAGGCCTGTTTCAGATACACTTACTCAGCCCCGCCCAGAGCTGCTAGGGGGGAGTCGTTCAAAGAAAGAAACAAAAACCGCCAAAAGAAGAAGACTTCTTGGCCCCCAGCTGAGCTGCTCCCTCCCTCAGCACTTGCACCTGCACACAAACAGCACCTGAGACTGCAAGCAATCAGCAGTCCTCAGCTCCATCTGCAGCAAAAGTAGCTTGAGGACAGCCTTGCAGCAGCACTTCTCTCACCCCTGTGCAAAAGGCCCCTGGGCAGGCACTCACGGGCCCTGGCAAAGGGCAAGGCTCAGGGCCTCAGCCCGCAGGGAAGAAAAGGCCTCTCAATTGGCCGCTGCTGGCACGTCAAGCCTGCTCCCAGGCTGCTTCACAGGCAGCATCCTTTGCTAGGACTGCACAAAGCTGACAGTCACCTCTGCCTTCTCCACACTCCATGTTCACAAGCTGCCTGCCAGAAGAAAGTTAGGCGCAGCCCCTGGGGCACAATGCTACTTGGCCCAGGGCACAGCGCCGGCAAGGTGTGTGTGCACCCGGCCTTTGCTGCAGCCGCAAGGAGATCTCCTGCCTCAGCCTCACCTTTCCTGCTCGGCCAGGCTCCCGAGGGCCCCAGCAGCAGGAAATTGGCCCAGCTGCCTGGCACCGGTGCCGGCAAAGGTACCACCTAGGCACTGCAGGTGCTGCCAATTGCCTGGACCAGGACACCAGGCCCTGGAAATTGCCACCTCTGGGCACTGCCGGGGGCAGCAAACATCAGAGTCCAGTCAAGCTCCAGATGCTAGTAATGACAACACCAGTACTCTTTCTTTCTTGCTTGCTTTCTTGCTTGCTTTCTTGCTTTCTTGCTTTCTTGCTTTCTTGCTTTCTTGCTTTCTTGCTTTCTTGCTTTCTTTCTTTTCCTCCGCCTTTCCAAATCCCTGCAACTTCACCTCAGTCCTCCACACCTCCGCACTTTTTCCTTAGCCCTCCCAATTAAACTGACACGGCCTACAAAACACTTCAAGGATCCAAACTTACTAAAAGAAAGACCACGGCACCCCCTGCATTCCCACTCTGTGACACCACAGCCATTGCAGCCCCTGTGTTCCTCCTCTTTGTGACATCACAATGGGGGCAGCACAACATTCCCCCTCTTTGTGACACCACAGCCGTGCCAGCCCCAGCGTTCCCCCTCTTTGTGACATCACAATGGGGGCAGCACAACATTCCCCCTCTTTGTGACACCACAGCCATTGCAGCCCCTGTGCTCCCCCTCTTTGTGACACCACAGCCATTGCAGCCCCAGCGTTCCCCCTCTTTGTGACATCACAATGGGGGCAGCACAACATTCTCCCTCTTTGTGACACCACAGCCATTGCAGCCCCTGTGTTCCCCCTCTTTGTGACATCACAATGGCGGCAGAAAACGTTCCCCCTCTTTGTGACACCACAGCCGTGCCAGCCCCAGCGTTACCTCCCTGGAGACGCCCAAAGGGAAGCGTCCTGAGCTGCGTCTAAGCAACAAAACTGACCGGCCACTGAACTGCTCTGGCTGGGACTGATGGGCATTTATTTCTCTGCACACAGCTCGAGGAAAATCACCTTGGCCACCCCCACAGTGCCACAGGCCTGTTTCAGATACACTTACTCAGCCCCGCCCAGAGCTGCTAGGGGGGAGTCGTTCAAAGAAAGAAACAAAAACCGCCAAAAGAAGAAGACTTCTTGGCCCCCAGCTGAGCTGCTCCCTCCCTCAGCACTTCCACCTGCACACAAACAGCACCTGAGACTGCAAGCAATCAGCAGTCCTCAGCTCCATCTGCAGCAAAAGTAGCTTGAGGACAGCCTTGCAGCAGCACTTCTCTCACCCCTGTGCAAAAGGCCCCTGGGCAGGCACTCACGGGCCCTGGCAAAGGGCAAGGCTCAGGGCCTCAGCCCGCAGGGAAGAAAAGGCCTCTCAATTGGCCGCTGCTGGCACGTCAAGCCTGCTCCCAGGCTGCTTCACAGGCAGCATCCTTTGCTAGGACTGCACAAAGCTGACAGTCACCTCTGCCTTCTCCACACTCCATGTTCACAAGCTGCCTGCCAGAAGAAAGTTAGGCGCAGCCCCTGGGCCACAATCCTACTTGGCCCAGGGCACAGCGCCGGCAAGGTGTGTGTGCACCCGGCCTTTGCTGCAGCCGCAAGGAGATCTCCTGCCTCAGCCTCACCTTTCCTGCTCGGCCAGGCTCCCGAGGGCCCCAGCAGCAGGAAATTGGCCCAGCTGCCTGGCACCGGTGCCGGCAAAGGTACCACCTAGGCACTGCAGGTGCTGCCAATTGCCTGGACCAGGACACCAGGCCCTGGAAATTGCCACCTCTGGGCACTGCCGGGGGCAGCAAACATCAGATTCCAGTCAAGCTCCAGATGCTAGTAATGACAACACCAGGACTCTTTCTTTCTTTCTTTCTTTCTTGCTTTCTTGCTTGCTTTCTTGCATTCTTGCTTTCTTGCTTTCTTGCTTTCTTGCTTTCTTGCTTGCTTTCTTGCTTGCTTTCTTGCTTGCTTTCTTGCTTTCTTGCATTCTTGCTTTCTTGCTTTCTTCCTTTCTTGCTTTCTTGCTTGCTTTCTTGCTTGCTTTCTTCCTTTCTTGCATTCTTGCTTTCTTGCTTTCTTGCTTTCTTGCTTTCTTGCTTTTCCTCCGCCTTTCCAAATCCCTGCAACTTCACCTCAGTCCTCCACACCTCCGCACTTTTTCCTTAGCCCTCCCAATTAAACTGACACGGCCTACAAAACACTTCAAGGATCCAAACTTACTAAAAGAAAGACCACGGCACCCCCTGCATTCCCACTCTGTGACACCACAGCCATTGCAGCCCCTGTGTTCCTCCTCTTTGTGACATCACAATGGGGGCAGCACAACATTCCCCCTCTTTGTGACACCACAGCCGTGCCAGCCCCAGCGTTCCCCCTCTTTGTGACATCACAATGGCGGCAGCACAACATTCCCCCTCTTTGTGACACCACAGCCATTGCAGCCCCTGTGCTCCCCCTCTTTGTGACACCACAGCCATTGCAGCCCCAGCGTTCTCCCTCTTTGTGACATCACAATGGCGGCAGCACAACATTCCCCCTCTTTGTGACACCACAGCCATTGCAGCCCCTGTGTTCCTCCTCTTTGTGACATCACAATGGGGGCAGCAAAACATTCCCCCTCTTTGTGACACCACAGCCGTGCCAGCCCCAGCGTTACCTCCCTGGAGACGCCCAAAGGGAAGCGTCCTGAGCTGCGTCTAAGCAACAAAACTGACCGGCCACTGAACTGCTCTGGCTGGGACTGATGGGCATTTATTTCTCTGCACACAGCTCGAGGAAAATCACCTTGGCCACCCCCACAGTGCCACAGGCCTGTTTCAGATACACTTACTCAGCCCCGCCCAGAGCTGCTAGGGGGGAGTCGTTCAAAGAAAGAAACAAAAACCGCCAAAAGAAGAAGACTTCTTGGCCCCCAGCTGAGCTGCTCCCTCCCTCAGCACTTGCACCTGCACACAAACAGCACCTGAGACTGCAAGCAATCAGCAGTCCTCAGCTCCATCTGCAGCAAAAGTAGCTTGAGGACAGCCTTGCAGCAGCACTTCTCTCACCCCTGTGCAAAAGGCCCCTGGGCAGGCACTCACGGGCCCTGGCAAAGGGCAAGGCTCAGGGCCTCAGCCCGCAGGGAAGAAAAGGCCTCTCAATTGGCCGCTGCTGGCACGTCAAGCCTGCTCCCAGGCTGCTTCACAGGCAGCATCCTTTGCTAGGACTGCACAAAGCTGACAGTCACCTCTGCCTTCTCCACACTCCATGTTCACAAGCTGCCTGCCAGAAGAAAGTTAGGCGCAGCCCCTGGGGCACAATGCTACTTGGCCCAGGGCACAGCGCCGGCAAGGTGTGTGTGCACCCGGCCTTTGCTGCAGCCGCAAGGAGATCTCCTGCCTCAGCCTCACCTTTCCTGCTCGGCCAGGCTCCCGAGGGCCCCAGCAGCAGGAAATTGGCCCAGCTGCCTGGCACCGGTGCCGGCAAAGGTACCACCTAGGCACTGCAGGTGCTGCCAATTGCCTGGACCAGGACACCAGGCCCTGGAAATTGCCACCTCTGGGCACTGCCGGGGGCAGCAAACATCAGAGTCCAGTCAAGCTCCAGATGCTAGTAATGACAACACCAGTACTCTTTCTTTCTTGCTTGCTTTCTTGCTTGCTTTCTTGCTTTCTTGCTTTCTTGCTTTCTTGCTTTCTTGCTTTCTTGCTTTCTTGCTTTCTTTCTTTTCCTCCGCCTTTCCAAATCCCTGCAACTTCACCTCAGTCCTCCACACCTCCGCACTTTTTCCTTAGCCCTCCCAATTAAACTGACACGGCCTACAAAACACTTCAAGGATCCAAACTTACTAAAAGAAAGACCACGGCACCCCCTGCATTCCCACTCTGTGACACCACAGCCATTGCAGCCCCTGTGTTCCTCCTCTTTGTGACATCACAATGGGGGCAGCACAACATTCCCCCTCTTTGTGACACCACAGCCGTGCCAGCCCCAGCGTTCCTCCTCTTTGTGACATCACAATGGGGGCAGCACAACATTCCCCCTCTTTGTGACACCACAGCCATTGCAGCCCCTGTGCTCCCCCTCTTTGTGACATCACAATGGGGGCAGCAAAACGTTCCCCCTCTTTGTGACACCACAGCCATTGCAGCCCCTGTGTTCCCCCTCTTTGTGACATCACAATGGCGGCAGCAAAACATTCCCCCTCTTTGTGACACCACAGCCGTGCCAGCCCCAGCGTTACCTCCCTGGAGACGCCCAAAGGGAAGCGTCCTGAGCTGCGTCTAAGCAACAAAACTGACCGGCCACTGAACTGCTCTGGCTGGGACTGATGGGCATTTATTTCTCTGCACACAGCTCGAGGAAAATCACCTTGGCCACCCCCACAGTGCCACAGGCCTGTTTCAGATACACTTACTCAGCCCCGCCCAGAGCTGCTAGGGGGGAGTCGTTCAAAGAAAGAAACAAAAACCGCCAAAAGAAGAAGACTTCTTGGCCCCCAGCTGAGCTGCTCCCTCCCTCAGCACTTCCACCTGCACACAAACAGCACCTGAGACTGCAAGCAATCAGCAGTCCTCAGCTCCATCTGCAGCAAAAGTAGCTTGAGGACAGCCTTGCAGCAGCACTTCTCTCACCCCTGTGCAAAAGGCCCCTGGGCAGGCACTCACGGGCCCTGGCAAAGGGCAAGGCTCAGGGCCTCAGCCCGCAGGGAAGAAAAGGCCTCTCAATTGGCCGCTGCTGGCACGTCAAGCCTGCTCCCAGGCTGCTTCACAGGCAGCATCCTTTGCTAGCACTGCACAAAGCTGACAGTCACCTCTGCCTTCTCCACACTCCATGTTCACAAGCTGCCTGCCAGAAGAAAGTTACGCGCAGCCCCTGGGGCACAATGCTACTTGGCCCAGGGCACAGCGCCGGCAAGGTGTGTGTGCGCCCGGCCTTTGCTGCAGCCGCAAGGAGATCTCCTGCCTCAGCCTCACCTTTCCTGCTCGGCCAGGCTCCCGAGGGCCCCAGCAGCAGGAAATTGGCCCAGCTGCCTGGCACCGGTGCCGGCAAAGGTACCACCTAGGCACTGCAGGTGCTGCCAATTGCCTGGACCAGGACACCAGGCCCTGGAAATTGCCACCTCTGGGCACTGCCGGGGGCAGCAAACATCAGATTCCAGTCAAGCTCCAGATGCTAGTAATGACAACACCAGTACTCTTTCTTTCTTGCTTGCTTTCTTGCTTGCTTTCTTGCTTGCTTTCTTGCTTTCTTGCATTCTTGCTTTCTTGCTTTCTTGCTTTCTTGCTTTCTTGCTTTCTTGCTTTTCCTCCGCCTTTCCAAATCCCTGCAACTTCACCTCAGTCCTCCACACCTCCGCACTTTTTCCTTAGCCCTCCCAATTAAACTGACACGGCCTACAAAACACTTCAAGGATCCAAACTTACTAAAAGAAAGACCACGGCACCCCCTGCATTCCCACTCTGTGACACCACAGCCATTGCAGCCCCTGTGTTCCTCCTCTTTGTGACATCACAATGGGGGCAGCACAACATTCCCCCTCTTTGTGACACCACAGCCGTGCCAGCCCCAGCGTTCCCCCTCTTTGTGACATCACAATGGCGGCAGCACAACATTCCCCCTCTTTGTGACACCACAGCCATTGCAGCCCCTGTGCTCCCCCTCTTTGTGACACCACAGCCATTGCAGCCCCAGCGTTCTCCCTCTTTGTGACATCACAATGGCGGCAGCACAACATTCCCCCTCTTTGTGACACCACAGCCATTGCAGCCCCTGTGTTCCTCCTCTTTGTGACATCACAATGGGGGCAGCAAAACATTCCCCCTCTTTGTGACACCACAGCCGTGCCAGCCCCAGCGTTACCTCCCTGGAGACGCCCAAAGGGAAGCGTCCTGAGCTGCGTCTAAGCAACAAAACTGACCGGCCACTGAACTGCTCTGGCTGGGACTGATGGGCATTTATTTCTCTGCACACAGCTCGAGGAAAATCACCTTGGCCACCCCCACAGTGCCACAGGCCTGTTTCAGATACACTTACTCAGCCCCGCCCAGAGCTGCTAGGGGGGAGTCGTTCAAAGAAAGAAACAAAAACCGCCAAAAGAAGAAGACTTCTTGGCCCCCAGCTGAGCTGCTCCCTCCCTCAGCACTTGCACCTGCACACAAACAGCACCTGAGACTGCAAGCAATCAGCAGTCCTCAGCTCCATCTGCAGCAAAAGTAGCTTGAGGACAGCCTTGCAGCAGCACTTCTCTCACCCCTGTGCAAAAGGCCCCTGGGCAGGCACTCACGGGCCCTGGCAAAGGGCAAGGCTCAGGGCCTCAGCCCGCAGGGAAGAAAAGGCCTCTCAATTGGCCGCTGCTGGCACGTCAAGCCTGCTCCCAGGCTGCTTCACAGGCAGCATCCTTTGCTAGGACTGCACAAAGCTGACAGTCACCTCTGCCTTCTCCACACTCCATGTTCACAAGCTGCCTGCCAGAAGAAAGTTAGGCGCAGCCCCTGGGGCACAATCCTACTTGGCCCAGGGCACAGCGCCGGCAAGGTGTGTGTGCACCCGGCCTTTGCTGCAGCCGCAAGGAGATCTCCTGCCTCAGCCTCACCTTTCCTGCTCGGCCAGGCTCCCGAGGGCCCCAGCAGCAGGAAATTGGCCCAGCTGCCTGGCACCGGTGCCGGCAAAGGTACCACCTAGGCACTGCAGGTGCTGCCAATTGCCTGGACCAGGACACCAGGCCCTGGAAATTGCCACCTCTGGGCACTGCCGGGGGCAGCAAACATCAGAGTCCAGTCAAGCTCCAGATGCTAGTAATGACAACACCAGTACTCTTTCTTTCTTGCTTGCTTTCTTGCTTTCTTGCTTTCTTGCTTTCTTGCTTTCTTGCTTTCTTGCTTTCTTGCTTTTCCTCCGCCTTTCCAAATCCCTGCAACTTCACCTCAGTCCTCCACACCTCCGCACTTTTTCCTTAGCCCTCCCAATTAAACTGACACGGCCTACAAAACACTTCAAGGATCCAAACTTACTAAAAGAAAGACCACGGCACCCCCTGCATTCCCACTCTGTGACACCACAGCCATTGCAGCCCCTGTGTTCCTCCTCTTTGTGACATCACAATGGGGGCAGCACAACATTCCCCCTCTTTGTGACACCACAGCCATTGCAGCCCCTGTGCTCCCCCTCTTTGTGACATCACAATGGGGGCAGCACAACATTCCCCCTCTTTGTGACACCACAGCCATTGCAGCCCCTGTGCTCCCCCTCTTTGTGACATCACAATGGGGGCAGCAAAACGTTCCCCCTCTTTGTGACACCACAGCCATTGCAGCCCCTGTGTTCCCCCTCTTTGTGACATCACAATGGCGGCAGCAAAACATTCCCCCTCTTTGTGACACCACAGCCGTGCCAGCCCCAGCGTTACCTCCCTGGAGACGCCCAAAGGGAAGCGTCCTGAGCTGCGTCTAAGCAACAAAACTGACCGGCCACTGAACTGCTCTGGCTGGGACTGATGGGCATTTATTTCTCTGCACACAGCTCGAGGAAAATCACCTTGGCCACCCCCACAGTGCCACAGGCCTGTTTCAGATACACTTACTCAGCCCCGCCCAGAGCTGCTAGGGGGGAGTCGTTCAAAGAAAGAAACAAAAACCGCCAAAAGAAGAAGACTTCTTGGCCCCCAGCTGAGCTGCTCCCTCCCTCAGCACTTGCACCTGCACACAAACAGCACCTGAGACTGCAAGCAATCAGCAGTCCTCAGCTCCATCTGCAGCAAAAGTAGCTTGAGGACAGCCTTGCAGCAGCACTTCTCTCACCCCTGTGCAAAAGGCCCCTGGGCAGGCACTCACGGGCCCTGGCAAAGAGCAAGGCTCAGGGCCTCAGCCCGCAGGGAAGAAAAGGCCTCTCAATTGGCCGCTGCTGGCACGTCAAGCCTGCTCCCAGGCTGCTTCACAGGCAGCATCCTTTGCTAGGACTGCACAAAGCTGACAGTCACCTCTGCCTTCTCCACACTCCATGTTCACAAGCTGCCTGCCAGAAGAAAGTTAGGCGCAGCCCCTGGGGCACAATGCTACTTGGCCCAGGGCACAGCGCCGGCAAGGTGTGTGTGCGCCCGGCCTTTGCTGCAGCCGCAAGGAGATCTCCTGCCTCAGCCTCACCTTTCCTGCTCGGCCAGGCTCCCGAGGGCCCCAGCAGCAGGAAATTGGCCCAGCTGCCTGGCACCGGTGCCGGCAAAGGTACCACCTAGGCACTGCAGGTGCTGCCAATTGCCTGGACCAGGACACCAGGCCCTGGAAATTGCCACCTCTGGGCACTGCCGGGGGCAGCAAACATCAGATTCCAGTCAAGCTCCAGATGCTAGTAATGACAACACCAGTACTCTTTCTTTCTTGCTTGCTTTCTTGCTTGCTTTCTTGCTTGCTTTCTTGCTTTCTTGCATTCTTGCTTTCTTGCTTTCTTGCTTTCTTGCTTTCTTGCTTTCTTGCTTTTCCTCCGCCTTTCCAAATCCCTGCAACTTCACCTCAGTCCTCCACACCTCCGCACTTTTTCCTTAGCCCTCCCAATTAAACTGACACGGCCTACAAAACACTTCAAGAATCCAAACTTACTAAAAGAAAGACCACGGCACCCCCTGCATTCCCACTCTGTGACACCACAGCCATTGCAGCCCCTGTGTTCCTCCTCTTTGTGACATCACAATGGGGGCAGCACAACATTCCCCCTCTTTGTGACACCACAGCCGTGCCAGCCCCAGCGTTCCCCCTCTTTGTGACATCACAATGGGGGCAGCACAACATTCCCCCTCTTTGTGACACCACAGCCATTGCAGCCCCTGTGCTCCCCCTCTTTGTGACACCACAGCCATTGCAGCCCCAGCGTTCCCCCTCTTTGTGACATCACAGTGGGGGCAGCAAAACATTCCCCCTCTTTGTGACACCACAGCCATTGCAGCCCCTGTGTTCCCCCTCTTTGTGACATCACAATGGCGGCAGCAAAACATTCCCCCTCTTTGTGACACCACAGCCGTGCCAGCCCCAGCGTTACCTCCCTGGAGACGCCCAAAGGGAAGCGTCCTGAGCTGCGTCTAAGCAACAAAACTGACCGGCCACTGAACTGCTCTGGCTGGGACTGATGGGCATTTATTTCTCTGCACACAGCTCGAGGAAAATCACCTTGGCCACCCCCACAGTGCCACAGGCCTGTTTCAGATACACTTACTCAGCCCCGCCCAGAGCTGCTAGGGGGGAGTCGTTCAAAGAAAGAAACAAAAACCGCCAAAAGAAGAAGACTTCTTGGCCCCCAGCTGAGCTGCTCCCTCCCTCAGCACTTCCACCTGCACACAAACAGCACCTGAGACTGCAAGCAATCAGCAGTCCTCAGCTCCATCTGCAGCAAAAGTAGCTTGAGGACAGCCTTGCAGCAGCACTTCTCTCACCCCTGTGCAAAAGGCCCCTGGGCAGGCACTCACGGGCCCTGGCAAAGGGCAAGGCTCAGGGCCTCAGCCCGCAGGGAAGAAAAGGCCTCTCAATTGGCCGCTGCTGGCACGTCAAGCCTGCTCCCAGGCTGCTTCACAGGCAGCATCCTTTGCTAGGACTGCACAAAGCTGACAGTCACCTCTGCCTTCTCCACACTCCATGTTCACAAGCTGCCTGCCAGAAGAAAGTTAGGCGCAGCCCCTGGGGCACAATGCTACTTGGCCCAGGGCACAGCGCCGGCAAGGTGTGTGTGCGCCCGGCCTTTGCTGCAGCCGCAAGGAGATCTCCTGCCTCAGCCTCACCTTTCCTGCTCGGCCAGGCTCCCGAGGGCCCCAGCAGCAGGAAATTGGCCCAGCTGCCTGGCACCGGTGCCGGCAAAGGTACCACCTAGGCACTGCAGGTGCTGCCAATTGCCTGGACCAGGACACCAGGCCCTGGAAATTGCCACCTCTGGGCACTGCCGGGGGCAGCAAACATCAGATTCCAGTCAAGCTCCAGATGCTAGTAATGACAACACCAGGACTCTTTCTTTCTTGCTTGCTTTCTTGCTTGCTTTCTTGCTTGCTTTCTTGCTTGCTTGCATTCTTGCTTTCTTGCTTTCTTGCTTTCTTGCTTTCTTGCTTCCTTGCTTTTCCTCCGCCTTTCCAAATCCCTGCAACTTCACCTCAGTCCTCCACACCTCCGCACTTTTTCCTTAGCCCTCCCAATTAAACTGACACGGCCTACAAAACACTTCAAGGATCCAAACTTACTAAAAGAAAGACCACGGCACCCCCTGCATTCCCACTCTGTGACACCACAGCCATTGCAGCCCCTGTGTTCCTCCTCTTTGTGACATCACAATGGGGGCAGCACAACATTCCCCCTCTTTGTGACACCACAGCCGTGCCAGCCCCAGCGTTCCCCCTCTTTGTGACATCACAATGGGGGCAGCACAACATTCCCCCTCTTTGTGACACCACAGCCATTGCAGCCCCTGTGCTCCCCCTCTTTGTGACACCACAGCCATTGCAGCCCCAGCGTTCCCCCTCTTTGTGACATCACAATGGGGGCAGCACAACATTCTCCCTCTTTGTGACACCACAGCCATTGCAGCCCCTGTGTTCCCCCTCTTTGTGACATCACAATGGCGGCAGAAAACGTTCCCCCTCTTTGTGACACCACAGCCATGCCAGCCCCAGCGTTACCTCCCTGGAGACGCCCAAAGGGAAGCGTCCTGAGCTGCGTCTAAGCAACAAAACTGACCGGCCACTGAACTGCTCTGGCTGGGACTGATGGGCATTTATTTCTCTGCACACAGCTCGAGGAAAATCACCTTGGCCACCCCCACAGTGCCACAGGCCTGTTTCAGATACACTTACTCAGCCCCGCCCAGAGCTGCTAGGGGGGAGTCGTTCAAAGAAAGAAACAAAAACCGCCAAAAGAAGAAGACTTCTTGGCCCCCAGCTGAGCTGCTCCCTCCCTCAGCACTTCCACCTGCACACAAACAGCACCTGAGACTGCAAGCAATCAGCAGTCCTCAGCTCCATCTGCAGCAAAAGTAGCTTGAGGACAGCCTTGCAGCAGCACTTCTCTCACCCCTGTGCAAAAGGCCCCTGGGCAGGCACTCACGGGCCCTGGCAAAGGGCAAGGCTCAGGGCCTCAGCCCGCAGGGAAGAAAAGGCCTCTCAATTGGCCGCTGCTGGCACGTCAAGCCTGCTCCCAGGCTGCTTCACAGGCAGCATCCTTTGCTAGGACTGCACAAAGCTGACAGTCACCTCTGCCTTCTCCACACTCCATGTTCACAAGCTGCCTGCCAGAAGAAAGTTAGGCGCAGCCCCTGGGCCACAATGCTACTTGGCCCAGGGCACAGCGCCGGCAAGGTGTGTGTGCGCCCGGCCTTTGCTGCAGCCGCAAGGAGATCTCCTGCCTCAGCCTCACCTTTCCTGCTCGGCCAGGCTCCCGAGGGCCCCAGCAGCAGGAAATTGGCCCAGCTGCCTGGCACCGGTGCCGGCAAAGGTACCACCTAGGCACTGCAGGTGCTGCCAATTGCCTGGACCAGGACACCAGGCCCTGGAAATTGCCACCTCTGGGCACTGCCGGGGGCAGCAAACATCAGATTCCAGTCAAGCTCCAGATGCTAGTAATGACAACACCAGTACTCTTTCTTTCTTGCTTGCTTTCTTGCTTTCTTGCTTGCTTTCTTGCATTCTTGCTTTCTTGCTTTCTTGCTTTCTTGCTTTCTTGCTTGCTTTCTTGCTTGCTTTCTTGCTTGCTTTCTTGCTTTCTTGCATTCTTGCTTTCTTGCTTTCTTGCTTTCTTGCTTTCTTGCTTGCTTTCTTGCTTGCTTTCTTCCTTTCTTGCATTCTTGCTTTCTTGCTTTCTTGCTTTCTTGCTTTCTTTCTTTTCCTCCGCCTTTCCAAATCCCTGCAACTTCACCTCAGTCCTCCACACCTCCGCACTTTTTCCTCAGCCCTCCCAATTAAACTGACACGGCCTACAAAACACTTCAAGGATCCAAACTTACTAAAAGAAAGACCACGGCACCCCCTGCATTCCCACTCTGTGACACCACAGCCATTGCAGCCCCTGTGTTCCTCCTCTTTGTGACATCACAATGGGGGCAGCACAACATTCCCCCTCTTTGTGACACCACAGCCGTGCCAGCCCCAGCGTTCCCCCTCTTTGTGACATCACAATGGCGGCAGCACAACATTCCCCCTCTTTGTGACACCACAGCCATTGCAGCCCCTGTGCTCCCCCTCTTTGTGACACCACAATGGGGGCAGCAAAACATTCCCCCTCTTTGTGACACCACAGCCGTGCCAGCCCCAGCGTTACCTCCCTGGAGACGCCCAAAGGGAAGCGTCCTGAGCTGCGTCTAAGCAACAAAACTGACCGGCCACTGAACTGCTCTGGCTGGGACTGATGGGCATTTATTTCTCTGCACACAGCTCGAGGAAAATCACCTTGGCCACCCCCACAGTGCCACAGGCCTGTTTCAGATACACTTACTCAGCCCCGCCCAGAGCTGCTAGGGGGAGTCGTTCAAAGAAAGAAACAAAAACCGCCAAAAGAAGAAGACTTCTTGGCCCCCAGCTGAGCTGCTCCCTCCCTCAGCACTTCCACCTGCACACAAACAGCACCTGAGACTGCAAGCAATCAGCAGTCCTCAGCTCCATCTGCAGCAAAAGTAGCTTGAGGACAGCCTTGCAGCAGCACTTCTCTCACCCCTGTGCAAAAGGCCCCTGGGCAGGCACTCACGGGCCCTGGCAAAGGGCAAGGCTCAGGGCCTCAGCCCGCAGGGAAGAAAAGGCCTCTCAATTGGCCGCTGCTGGCACGTCAAGCCTGCTCCCAGGCTGCTTCACAGGCAGCATCCTTTGCTAGGACTGCACAAAGCTGACAGTCACCTCTGCCTTCTCCACACTCCATGTTCACAAGCTGCCTGCCAGAAGAAAGTTAGGCGCAGCCCCTGGGGCACAATGCTACTTGGCCCAGGGCACAGCGCCGGCAAGGTGTGTGTGCACCCGGCCTTTGCTGCAGCCGCAAGGAGATCTCCTGCCTCAGCCTCACCTTTCCTGCTCGGCCAGGCTCCCGAGGGCCCCAGCAGCAGGAAATTGGCCCAGCTGCCTGGCACCGGTGCCGGCAAAGGTACCACCTAGGCACTGCAGGTGCTGCCAATTGCCTGGACCAGGACACCAGGCCCTGGAAATTGCCACCTCTGGGCACTGCCGGGGGCAGCAAACATCAGAGTCCAGTCAAGCTCCAGATGCTAGTAATGACAACACCAGTACTCTTTCTTTCTTGCTTGCTTTCTTGCTTGCTTTCTTGCTTTCTTGCTTTCTTGCTTTCTTGCTTTCTTGCTTTCTTGCTTTCTTGCTTTCTTTCTTTTCCTCCGCCTTTCCAAATCCCTGCAACTTCACCTCAGTCCTCCACACCTCCGCACTTTTTCCTTAGCCCTCCCAATTAAACTGACACGGCCTACAAAACACTTCAAGGATCCAAACTTACTAAAAGAAAGACCACGGCACCCCCTGCATTCCCACTCTGTGACACCACAGCCATTGCAGCCCCTGTGTTCCTCCTCTTTGTGACATCACAATGGGGGCAGCACAACATTCCCCCTCTTTGTGACACCACAGCCGTGCCAGCCCCAGCGTTCCTCCTCTTTGTGACATCACAATGGGGGCAGCACAACATTCCCCCTCTTTGTGACACCACAGCCATTGCAGCCCCTGTGCTCCCCCTCTTTGTGACATCACAATGGGGGCAGCAAAACGTTCCCCCTCTTTGTGACACCACAGCCATTGCAGCCCCTGTGTTCCCCCTCTTTGTGACATCACAATGGCGGCAGCAAAACATTCCCCCTCTTTGTGACACCACAGCCGTGCCAGCCCCAGCGTTACCTCCCTGGAGACGCCCAAAGGGAAGCGTCCTGAGCTGCGTCTAAGCAACAAAACTGACCGGCCACTGAACTGCTCTGGCTGGGACTGATGGGCATTTATTTCTCTGCACACAGCTCGAGGAAAATCACCTTGGCCACCCCCACAGTGCCACAGGCCTGTTTCAGATACACTTACTCAGCCCCGCCCAGAGCTGCTAGGGGGGAGTCGTTCAAAGAAAGAAACAAAAACCGCCAAAAGAAGAAGACTTCTTGGCCCCCAGCTGAGCTGCTCCCTCCCTCAGCACTTCCACCTGCACACAAACAGCACCTGAGACTGCAAGCAATCAGCAGTCCTCAGCTCCATCTGCAGCAAAAGTAGCTTGAGGACAGCCTTGCAGCAGCACTTCTCTCACCCCTGTGCAAAAGGCCCCTGGGCAGGCACTCACGGGCCCTGGCAAAGGGCAAGGCTCAGGGCCTCAGCCCGCAGGGAAGAAAAGGCCTCTCAATTGGCCGCTGCTGGCCCGTCAAGCCTGCTCCCAGGCTGCTTCACAGGCAGCATCCTTTGCTAGGACTGCACAAAGCTGACAGTCACCTCTGCCTTCTCCACACTCCATGTTCACAAGCTGCCTGCCAGAAGAAAGTTAGGCGCAGCCCCTGGGGCACAATGCTACTTGGCCCAGGGCACAGCGCCGGCAAGGTGTGTGTGCGCCCGGCCTTTGCTGCAGCCGCAAGGAGATCTCCTGCCTCAGCCTCACCTTTCCTGCTCGGCCAGGCTCCCGAGGGCCCCAGCAGCAGGAAATTGGCCCAGCTGCCTGGCACCGGTGCCGGCAAAGGTACCACCTAGGCACTGCAGGTGCTGCCAATTGCCTGGACCAGGACACCAGGCCCTGGAAATTGCCACCTCTGGGCACTGCCGGGGGCAGCAAACATCAGATTCCAGTCAAGCTCCAGATGCTAGTAATGACAACACCAGGACTCTTTCTTTCTTGCTTGCTTTCTTGCTTGCTTTCTTGCTTGCTTTCTTGCTTTCTTGCATTCTTGCTTTCTTGCTTTCTTGCTTTCTTGCTTTCTTGCTTTCTTGCTTTTCCTCCGCCTTTCCAAATCCCTGCAACTTCACCTCAGTCCTCCACACCTCCGCACTTTTTCCTTAGCCCTCCCAATTAAACTGACACGGCCTACAAAACACTTCAAGAATCCAAACTTACTAAAAGAAAGACCACGGCACCCCCTGCATTCCCACTCTGTGACACCACAGCCATTGCAGCCCCTGTGTTCCTCCTCTTTGTGACATCACAATGGGGGCAGCACAACATTCCCCCTCTTTGTGACACCACAGCCGTGCCAGCCCCAGCGTTCCCCCTCTTTGTGACATCACAATGGGGGCAGCACAACATTCCCCCTCTTTGTGACACCACAGCCATTGCAGCCCCTGTGCTCCCCCTCTTTGTGACACCACAGCCATTGCAGCCCCAGCGTTCCCCCTCTTTGTGACATCACAATGGGGGCAGCACAACATTCTCCCTCTTTGTGACACCACAGCCATTGCAGCCCCTGTGTTCCCCCTCTTTGTGACATCACAATGGCGGCAGAAAACGTTCCCCCTCTTTGTGACACCACAGCCGTGCCAGCCCCAGCGTTACCTCCCTGGAGACGCCCAAAGGGAAGCGTCCTGAGCTGCGTCTAAGCAACAAAACTGACCGGCCACTGAACTGCTCTGGCTGGGACTGATGGGCATTTATTTCTCTGCACACAGCTCGAGGAAAATCACCTTGGCCACCCCCACAGTGCCACAGGCCTGTTTCAGATACACTTACTCAGCCCCGCCCAGAGCTGCTAGGGGGGAGTCGTTCAAAGAAAGAAACAAAAACCGCCAAAAGAAGAAGACTTCTTGGCCCCCAGCTGAGCTGCTCCCTCCCTCAGCACTTCCACCTGCACACAAACAGCACCTGAGACTGCAAGCAATCAGCAGTCCTCAGCTCCATCTGCAGCAAAAGTAGCTTGAGGACAGCCTTGCAGCAGCACTTCTCTCACCCCTGTGCAAAAGGCCCCTGGGCAGGCACTCACGGGCCCTGGCAAAGGGCAAGGCTCAGGGCCTCAGCCCGCAGGGAAGAAAAGGCCTCTCAATTGGCCGCTGCTGGCACGTCAAGCCTGCTCCCAGGCTGCTTCACAGGCAGCATCCTTTGCTAGGACTGCACAAAGCTGACAGTCACCTCTGCCTTCTCCACACTCCATGTTCACAAGCTGCCTGCCAGAAGAAAGTTAGGCGCAGCCCCTGGGGCACAATGCTACTTGGCCCAGGGCACAGCGCCGGCAAGGTGTGTGTGCGCCCGGCCTTTGCTGCAGCCGCAAGGAGATCTCCTGCCTCAGCCTCACCTTTCCTGCTCGGCCAGGCTCCCGAGGGCCCCAGCAGCAGGAAATTGGCCCAGCTGCCTGGCACCGGTGCCGGCAAAGGTACCACCTAGGCACTGCAGGTGCTGCCAATTGCCTGGACCAGGACACCAGGCCCTGGAAATTGCCACCTCTGGGCACTGCCGGGGGCAGCAAACATCAGATTCCAGTCAAGCTCCAGATGCTAGTAATGACAACACCAGGACTCTTTCTTTCTTGCTTGCTTTCTTGCTTGCTTTCTTGCTTGCTTTCTTGCTTTCTTGCATTCTTGCTTTCTTGCTTTCTTGCTTTCTTGCTTTTCCTCCGCCTTTCCAAATCCCTGCAACTTCACCTCAGTCCTCCACACCTCCGCACTTTTTCCTTAGCCCTCCCAATTAAACTGACACGGCCTACAAAACACTTCAAGGATCCAAACTTACTAAAAGAAAGACCACGGCACCCCCTGCATTCCCACTCTGTGACACCACAGCCATTGCAGCCCCTGTGTTCCTCCTCTTTGTGACATCACAATGGGGGCAGCACAACATTCCCCCTCTTTGTGACACCACAGCCGTGCCAGCCCCAGCGTTCCCCCTCTTTGTGACATCACAATGGAGGCAGCAAAACATTCCCCCTCTTTGTGACACCACAGCCATTGCAGCCCCTGCGCTCCCCCTCTTTGTGACATCACAATGGGGGCAGCAAAACATTCCCCCTCTTTGTGACACCACAGCCATTGCAGCCCCTGTGTTCCCCCTCTTTGTGACAACACAATGGGGGCAGCAAAACGTTCCCCCTCTTTGTGACACCACAGCCATTGCAGCCCCTGTGTTCCTCCTTTTTTGTGACATCACAATGGGGGCAGCAAAACATTCCCCCTCTTTGTGACACCACAGCCGTGCCAGCCCCAGCGTTACCTCCCTGGAGACGCCCAAAGGGAAGCGTCCTGAGCTGCGTCTAAGCAACAAAACTGACCGGCCACTGAACTGCTCTGGCTGGGACTGATGGGCATTTATTTCTCTGCACACAGCTCGAGGAAAATCACCTTGGCCACCCCCACAGTGCCACAGGCCTGTTTCAGATACACTTACTCAGCCCCGCCCAGAGCTGCTAGGGGGGAGTCGTTCAAAGAAAGAAACAAAAACCGCCAAAAGAAGAAGACTTCTTGGCCCCCAGCTGAGCTGCTCCCTCCCTCAGCACTTCCACCTGCACACAAACAGCACCTGAGACTGCAAGCAATCAGCAGTCCTCAGCTCCATCTGCAGCAAAAGTAGCTTGAGGACAGCCTTGCAGCAGCACTTCTCTCACCCCTGTGCAAAAGGCCCCTGGGCAGGCACTCACGGGCCCTGGCAAAGGGCAAGGCTCAGGGCCTCAGCCCGCAGGGAAGAAAAGGCCTCTCAATTGGCCGCTGCTGGCACGTCAAGCCTGCTCCCAGGCTGCTTCACAGGCAGCATCCTTTGCTAGGACTGCACAAAGCTGACAGTCACCTCTGCCTTCTCCACACTCCATGTTCACAAGCTGCCTGCCAGAAGAAAGTTAGGCGCAGCCCCTGGGCCACAATCCTACTTGGCCCAGGGCACAGCGCCGGCAAGGTGTGTGTGCACCCGGCCTTTGCTGCAGCCGCAAGGAGATCTCCTGCCTCAGCCTCACCTTTCCTGCTCGGCCAGGCTCCCGAGGGCCCCAGCAGCAGGAAATTGGCCCAGCTGCCTGGCACCGGTGCCGGCAAAGGTACCACCTAGGCACTGCAGGTGCTGCCAATTGCCTGGACCAGGACACCAGGCCCTGGAAATTGCCACCTCTGGGCACTGCCGGGGGCAGCAAACATCAGAGTCCAGTCAAGCTCCAGATGCTAGTAATGACAACACCAGTACTCTTTCTTTCTTGCTTGCTTTCTTGCTTGCTTTCTTGCTTTCTTGCTTTCTTGCTTTCTTGCTTTCTTGCTTTCTTGCTTTCTTGCTTTCTTTCTTTTCCTCCGCCTTTCCAAATCCCTGCAACTTCACCTCAGTCCTCCACACCTCCGCACTTTTTCCTTAGCCCTCCCAATTAAACTGACACGGCCTACAAAACACTTCAAGGATCCAAACTTACTAAAAGAAAGACCACGGCACCCCCTGCATTCCCACTCTGTGACACCACAGCCATTGCAGCCCCTGTGTTCCTCCTCTTTGTGACATCACAATGGGGGCAGCACAACATTCCCCCTCTTTGTGACACCACAGCCGTGCCAGCCCCAGCGTTCCTCCTCTTTGTGACATCACAATGGGGGCAGCACAACATTCCCCCTCTTTGTGACACCACAGCCATTGCAGCCCCTGTGGTCCCCCTCTTTGTGACATCACAATGGGGGCAGCAAAACATTCCCCCTCTTTGTGACACCACAGCCATTGCAGCCCCTGTGTTCCCCCTCTTTGTGACATCACAATGGCGGCAGCAAAACATTCCCCCTCTTTGTGACACCACAGCCGTGCCAGCCCCAGCGTTACCTCCCTGGAGACGCCCAAAGGGAAGCGTCCTGAGCTGCGTCTAAGCAACAAAACTGACCGGCCACTGAACTGCTCTGGCTGGGACTGATGGGCATTTATTTCTCTGCACACAGCTCGAGGAAAATCACCTTGGCCACCCCCACAGTGCCACAGGCCTGTTTCAGATACACTTACTCAGCCCCGCCCAGAGCTGCTAGGGGGGAGTCGTTCAAAGAAAGAAACAAAAACCGCCAAAAGAAGAAGACTTCTTGGCCCCCAGCTGAGCTGCTCCCTCCCTCAGCACTTCCACCTGCACACAAACAGCACCTGAGACTGCAAGCAATCAGCAGTCCTCAGCTCCATCTGCAGCAAAAGTAGCTTGAGGACAGCCTTGCAGCAGCACTTCTCTCACCCCTGTGCAAAAGGCCCCTGGGCAGGCACTCACGGGCCCTGGCAAAGGGCAAGGCTCAGGGCCTCAGCCCGCAGGGAAGAAAAGGCCTCTCAATTGGCCGCTGCTGGCACGTCAAGCCTGCTCCCAGGCTGCTTCACAGGCAGCATCCTTTGCTAGGACTGCACAAAGCTGACAGTCACCTCTGCCTTCTCCACACTCCATGTTCACAAGCTGCCTGCCAGAAGAAAGTTACGCGCAGCCCCTGGGGCACAATCCTACTTGGCCCAGGGCACAGCGCCGGCAAGGTGTGTGTGCGCCCGGCCTTTGCTGCAGCCGCAAGGAGATCTCCTGCCTCAGCCTCACCTTTCCTGCTCGGCCAGGCTCCCGAGGGCCCCAGCAGCAGGAAATTGGCCCAGCTGCCTGGCACCGGTGCCGGCAAAGGTACCACCTAGGCACTGCAGGTGCTGCCAATTGCCTGGACCAGGACACCAGGCCCTGGAAATTGCCACCTCTGGGCACTGCCGGGGGCAGCAAACATCAGATTCCAGTCAAGCTCCAGATGCTAGTAATGACAACACCAGTACTCTTTCTTTCTTGCTTGCTTTCTTGCTTGCTTTCTTGCTTGCTTTCTTGCTTTCTTGCATTCTTGCTTTCTTGCTTTCTTGCTTTCTTGCTTTCTTGCTTTCTTGCTTTTCCTCCGCCTTTCCAAATCCCTGCAACTTCACCTCAGTCCTCCACACCTCCGCACTTTTTCCTTAGCCCTCCCAATTAAACTGACACGGCCTACAAAACACTTCAAGAATCCAAACTTACTAAAAGAAAGACCACGGCACCCCCTGCATTCCCACTCTGTGACACCACAGCCATTGCAGCCCCTGTGTTCCTCCTCTTTGTGACATCACAATGGGGGCAGCACAACATTCCCCCTCTTTGTGACACCACAGCCGTGCCAGCCCCAGCGTTCCCCCTCTTTGTGACATCACAATGGGGGCAGCACAACATTCCCCCTCTTTGTGACACCACAGCCATTGCAGCCCCTGTGCTCCCCCTCTTTGTGACACCACAGCCATTGCAGCCCCAGCGTTCCCCCTCTTTGTGACATCACAATGGGGGCAGCAAAACATTCCCCCTCTTTGTGACACCACAGCCATTGCAGCCCCTGTGTTCCCCCTCTTTGTGACATCACAATGGGGGCAGCAAAACATTCCCCCTCTTTGTGACACCACAGCCGTGCCAGCCCCAGCGTTACCTCCCTGGAGACGCCCAAAGGGAAGCGTCCTGAGCTGCGTCTAAGCAACAAAACTGACCGGCCACTGAACTGCTCTGGCTGGGACTGATGGGCATTTATTTCTCTGCACACAGCTCGAGGAAAATCACCTTGGCCACCCCCACAGTGCCACAGGCCTGTTTCAGATACACTTACTCAGCCCCGCCCAGAGCTGCTAGGGGGGAGTCGTTCAAAGAAAGAAACAAAAACCGCCAAAAGAAGAAGACTTCTTGGCCCCCAGCTGAGCTGCTCCCTCCCTCAGCACTTCCACCTGCACACAAACAGCACCTGAGACTGCAAGCAATCAGCAGTCCTCAGCTCCATCTGCAGCAAAAGTAGCTTGAGGACAGCCTTGCAGCAGCACTTCTCTCACCCCTGTGCAAAAGGCCCCTGGGCAGGCACTCACGGGCCCTGGCAAAGGGCAAGGCTCAGGGCCTCAGCCCGCAGGGAAGAAAAGGCCTCTCAATTGGCCGCTGCTGGCACGTCAAGCCTGCTCCCAGGCTGCTTCACAGGCAGCATCCTTTGCTAGGACTGCACAAAGCTGACAGTCACCTCTGCCTTCTCCACACTCCATGTTCACAAGCTGCCTGCCAGAAGAAAGTTACGCGCAGCCCCTGGGGCACAATGCTACTTGGCCCAGGGCACAGCGCCGGCAAGGTGTGTGTGCGCCCGGCCTTTGCTGCAGCCGCAAGGAGATCTCCTGCCTCAGCCTCACCTTTCCTGCTCGGCCAGGCTCCCGAGGGCCCCAGCAGCAGGAAATTGGCCCAGCTGCCTGGCACCGGTGCCGGCAAAGGTACCACCTAGGCACTGCAGGTGCTGCCAATTGCCTGGACCAGGACACCAGGCCCTGGAAATTGCCACCTCTGGGCACTGCCGGGGGCAGCAAACATCAGATTCCAGTCAAGCTCCAGATGCTAGTAATGACAACACCAGGACTCTTTCTTTCTTGCTTGCTTTCTTGCTTGCTTTCTTGCTTGCTTTCTTGCTTTCTTGCATTCTTGTTTCTTGCTTTCTTGCTTTCTTGCTTTTCCTCCGCCTTTCCAAATCCCTGCAACTTCACCTCAGTCCTCCACACCTCCACACTTTTTCCTTAGCCCTCCCAATTAAACTGACACGGCCTACAAAACACTTCAAGGATCCAAACTTACTAAAAGAAAGACCACGGCACCCCCTGCATTCCCACTCTGTGACACCACAGCCATTGCAGCCCCTGTGTTCCTCCTCTTTGTGACATCACAATGGGGGCAGCACAACATTCCCCCTCTTTGTGACACCACAGCCGTGCCAGCCCCAGCGTTCCCCCTCTTTGTGACATCACAATGGAGGCAGCAAAACATTCCCCCTCTTTGTGACACCACAGCCATTGCAGCCCCTGCGCTCCCCCTCTTTGTGACATCACAATGGGGGCAGCAAAACATTCCCCCTCTTTGTGACACCACAGCCATTGCAGCCCCTGTGTTCCCCCTCTTTGTGACATCACAATGGGGGCAGCAAAACGTTCCCCCTCTTTGTGACACCACAGCCATTGCAGCCCCTGTGTTCCTCCTCTTTGTGACATCACAATGGGGGCAGCAAAACATTCCCCCTCTTTGTGACACCACAGCCGTGCCAGCCCCAGCGTTACCTCCCTGGAGACGCCCAAAGGGAAGCGTCCTGAGCTGCGTCTAAGCAACAAAACTGACCGGCCACTGAACTGCTCTGGCTGGGACTGATGGGCATTTATTTCTCTGCACACAGCTCGAGGAAAATCACCTTGGCCACCCCCACAGTGCCACAGGCCTGTTTCAGATACACTTACTCAGCCCCGCCCAGAGCTGCTAGGGGGGAGTCGTTCAAAGAAAGAAACAAAAACCGCCAAAAGAAGAAGACTTCTTGGCCCCCAGCTGAGCTGCTCCCTCCCTCAGCACTTCCACCTGCACACAAACAGCACCTGAGACTGCAAGCAATCAGCAGTCCTCAGCTCCATCTGCAGCAAAAGTAGCTTGAGGACAGCCTTGCAGCAGCACTTCTCTCACCCCTGTGCAAAAGGCCCCTGGGCAGGCACTCACGGGCCCTGGCAAAGGGCAAGGCTCAGGGCCTCAGCCCGCAGGGAAGAAAAGGCCTCTCAATTGGC
The DNA here is from genome assembly GCF_965231275.1 of Zosterops lateralis. Taxonomy (NCBI): domain Eukaryota; kingdom Metazoa; phylum Chordata; class Aves; order Passeriformes; family Zosteropidae; genus Zosterops; species Zosterops lateralis. The sequence continues at coordinate 134,614 of NW_028154593.1, forward strand.
CGCTGCTGGCACGTCAAGCCTGCTCCCAGGCTGCTTCACAGGCAGCATCCTTTGCTAGGACTGCACAAAGCTGACAGTCACCTCTGCCTTCTCCACACTCCATGTTCACAAGCTGCCTGCCAGAAGAAAGTTAGGCGCAGCCCCTGGGCCACAATCCTACTTGGCCCAGGGCACAGCGCCGGCAAGGTGTGTGTGCACCCGGCCTTTGCTGCAGCCGCAAGGAGATCTCCTGCCTCAGCCTCACCTTTCCTGCTCGGCCAGGCTCCCGAGGGCCCCAGCAGCAGGAAATTGGCCCAGCTGCCTGGCACCGGTGCCGGCAAAGGTACCACCTAGGCACTGCAGGTGCTGCCAATTGCCTGGACCAGGACACCAGGCCCTGGAAATTGCCACCTCTGGGCACTGCCGGGGGCAGCAAACATCAGATTCCAGTCAAGCTCCAGATGCTAGTAATGACAACACCAGTACTCTTTCTTTCTTTCTTTCTTTCTTTCTTTCTTGCTTTCTTGCTTTCTTGCATTCTTGCTTTCTTGCTTTCTTGCTTTCTTGCTTTTCCTCCGCCTTTCCAAATCCCTGCAACTTCACCTCAGTCCTCCACACCTCCGCACTTTTTCCTTAGCCCTCCCAATTAAACTGACACGGCATACAAAACACTTCAAGGATCCAAACTTACTAAAAGAAAGACCACAGCACCCCCTGCATTCCCACTCTGTGACACCACAGCCATTGCAGCCCCTGTGTTCCTCCTCTTTGTGACATCACAATGGGGGCAGCACAACATTCCCCCTCTTTGTGACACCACAGCCGTGCCAGCCCCAGCGTTCCCCCTCTTTGTGACATCACAATGGGGGCAGCACAACATTCCCCCTCTTTGTGACACCACAGCCATTGCAGCCCCTGTGCTCCCCCTCTTTGTGACACCACAGCCATTGCAGCCCCAGCGTTCCCCCTCTTTGTGACATCACAATGGGGGCAGCACAACATTCCCCCTCTTTGTGACACCACAGCCATTGCAGCCCCTGTGTTCCTCCTCTTTGTGACATCACAATGGGGGCAGCAAAACATTCCCCCTCTTTGTGACACCACAGCCGTGCCAGCCCCAGCGTTACCTCCCTGGAGACGCCCAAAGGGAAGCGTCCTGAGCTGCGTCTAAGCAACAAAACTGACCGGCCACTGAACTGCTCTGGCTGGGACTGATGGGCATTTATTTCTCTGCACACAGCTCGAGGAAAATCACCTTGGCCACCCCCACAGTGCCACAGGCCTGTTTCAGATACACTTACTCAGCCCCGCCCAGAGCTGCTAGGGGGTAGTCGTTCAAAGAAAGAAACAAAAACCGCCAAAAGAAGAAGACTTCTTGGCCCCCAGCTGAGCTGCTCCCTCCCTCAGCACTTCCACCTGCACACAAACAGCACCTGAGACTGCAAGCAATCAGCAGTCCTCAGCTCCATCTGCAGCAAAAGTAGCTTGAGGACAGCCTTGCAGCAGCACTTCTCTCACCCCTGTGCAAAAGGCCCCTGGGCAGGCACTCACGGGCCCTGGCAAAGGGCAAGGCTCAGGGCCTCAGCCCGCAGGGAAGAAAAGGCCTCTCAATTGGCCGCTGCTGGCACGTCAAGCCTGCTCCCAGGCTGCTTCACAGGCAGCATCCTTTGCTAGGACTGCACAAAGCTGACAGTCACCTCTGCCTTCTCCACACTCCATGTTCACAAGCTGCCTGCCAGAAGAAAGTTAGGCGCAGCCCCTGGGCCACAATGCTACTTGGCCCAGGGCACAGCGCCGGCAAGGTGTGTGTGCACCCGGCCTTTGCTGCAGCCGCAAGGAGATCTCCTGCCTCAGCCTCACCTTTCCTGCTCGGCCAGGCTCCCGAGGGCCCCAGCAGCAGGAAATTGGCCCAGCTGCCTGGCACCGGTGCCGGCAAAGGTACCACCTAGGCACTGCAGGTGCTGCCAATTGCCTGGACCAGGACACCAGGCCCTGGAAATTGCCACCTCTGGGCACTGCCGGGGGCAGCAAACATCAGATTCCAGTCAAGCTCCAGATGCTAGTAATGACAACACCAGGACTCTTTCTTTCTTGCTTGCTTTCTTGCTTGCTTTCTTGCTTGCTTTCTTGCTTTCTTGCATTCTTGCTTTCTTGCTTTCTTGCTTTCTTGCTTTCTTGCTTTCTTGCTTTTCCTCCGCCTTTCCAAATCCCTGCAACTTCACCTCAGTCCTCCACACCTCCGCACTTTTTCCTTAGCCCTCCCAATTAAACTGACACGGCCTACAAAACACTTCAAGAATCCAAACTTACTAAAAGAAAGACCACGGCACCCCCTGCATTCCCACTCTGTGACACCACAGCCATTGCAGCCCCTGTGTTCCTCCTCTTTGTGACATCACAATGGGGGCAGCACAACATTCCCCCTCTTTGTGACACCACAGCCGTGCCAGCCCCAGCGTTCCCCCTCTTTGTGACATCACAATAGGGGCAGCACAACATTCCCCCTCTTTGTGACACCACAGCCATTGCAGCCCCTGTGCTCCCCCTCTTTGTGACACCACAGCCATTGCAGCCCCAGCGTTCCCCCTCTTTGTGACATCACAATGGGGGCAGCAAAACATTCCCCCTCTTTGTGACACCACAGCCATTGCAGCCCCTGTGTTCCCCCTTTTTGTGACATCACAATGGCGGCAGCAAAACATTCCCCCTCTTTGTGACACCACAGCCGTGCCAGCCCCAGCGTTACCTCCCTGGAGACGCCCAAAGGGAAGCGTCCTGAGCTGCGTCTAAGCAACAAAACTGACCGGCCACTGAACTGCTCTGGCTGGGACTGATGGGCATTTATTTCTCTGCACACAGCTCGAGGAAAATCACCTTGGCCACCCCCACAGTGCCACAGGCCTGTTTCAGATACACTTACTCAGCCCCGCCCAGAGCTGCTAGGGGGGAGTCGTTCAAAGAAAGAAACAAAAACCGCCAAAAGAAGAAGACTTCTTGGCCCCCAGCTGAGCTGCTCCCTCCCTCAGCACTTCCACCTGCACACAAACAGCACCTGAGACTGCAAGCAATCAGCAGTCCTCAGCTCCATCTGCAGCAAAAGTAGCTTGAGGACCAGCCTTGCAGCAGCACTTCTCTCACCCCTGTGCAAAAGGCCCCTGGGCAGGCACTCACGGGCCCTGGCAAAGGGCAAGGCTCAGGGCCTCAGCCCGCAGGGAAGAAAAGGCCTCTCAATTGGCCGCTGCTGGCACGTCAAGCCTGCTCCCAGGCTGCTTCACAGGCAGCATCCTTTGCTAGGACTGCACAAAGCTGACAGTCACCTCTGCCTTCTCCACACTCCATGTTCACAAGCTGCCTGCCAGAAGAAAGTTAGGCGCAGCCCCTGGGGCACAATGCTACTTGGCCCAGGGCACAGCGCCGGCAAGGTGTGTGTGCGCCTGGCCTTTGCTGCAGCCGCAAGGAGATCTCCTGCCTCAGCCTCACCTTTCCTGCTCGGCCAGGCTCCCGAGGGCCCCAGCAGCAGGAAATTGGCCCAGCTGCCTGGCACCGGTGCCGGCAAAGGTACCACCTAGGCACTGCAGGTGCTGCCAATTGCCTGGACCAGGACACCAGGCCCTGGAAATTGCCACCTCTGGGCACTGCCGGGGGCAGCAAACATCAGATTCCAGTCAAGCTCCAGATGCTAGTAATGACAACACCAGTACTCTTTCTTTCTTGTTTGCTTTCTTGCTTGCTTTCTTGCTTGCTTTCTTGCTTTCTTGCATTCTTGCTTTCTTGCTTTCTTGCTTTCTTGCTTTCTTGCTTTCTTGCTTTTCCTCCGCCTTTCCAAATCCCTGCAACTTCACCTCAGTCCTCCACACCTCCGCACTTTTTCCTTAGCCCTCCCAATTAAACTGACACGGCCTACAAAACACTTCAAGAATCCAAACTTACTAAAAGAAAGACCACGGCACCCCCTGCATTCCCACTCTTTGACACCACAGCCATTGCAGCCCCTGTGTTCCTCCTCTTTGTGACATCACAATGGGGGCAGCACAACATTCCCCCTCTTTGTGACACCACAGCCGTGCCAGCCCCAGCGTTCCCCCTCTTTGTGACATCACAATGGGGGCAGCACAACATTCCCCCTCTTTGTGACACCACAGCCATTGCAGCCCCTGTGCTCCCCCTCTTTGTGACACCACAGCCATTGCAGCCCCTGTGTTCCCCCTCTTTGTGACATCACAATGGGGGCAGCACAACATTCCCCCTCTTTGTGACACCACAGCCATTGCAGCCCCTGTGTTCCCCCTCTTTGTGACATCACAATGGCGGCAGAAAACGTTCCCCCTCTTTGTGACACCACAGCCGTGCCAGCCCCAGCGTTACCTCCCTGGAGACGCCCAAAGGGAAGCGTCCTGAGCTGCGTCTAAGCAACAAAACTGACCGGCCACTGAACTGCTCTGGCTGGGACTGATGGGCATTTATTTCTCTGCACACAGCTCGAGGAAAATCACCTTGGCCACCCCCACAGTGCCACAGGCCTGTTTCAGATACACTTACTCAGCCCCGCCCAGAGCTGCTAGGGGGGAGTCGTTCAAAGAAAGAAACAAAAACCGCCAAAAGAAGAAGACTTCTTGGCCCCCAGCTGAGCTGCTCCCTCCCTCAGCACTTCCACCTGCACACAAACAGCACCTGAGACTGCAAGCAATCAGCAGTCCTCAGCTCCATCTGCAGCAAAAGTAGCTTGAGGACAGCCTTGCAGCAGCACTTCTCTCACCCCTGTGCAAAAGGCCCCTGGGCAGGCACTCACGGGCCCTGGCAAAGGGCAAGGCTCAGGGCCTCAGCCCGCAGGGAAGAAAAGGCCTCTCAATTGGCCGCTGCTGGCACGTCAAGCCTGCTCCCAGGCTGCTTCACAGGCAGCATCCTTTGCTAGGACTGCACAAAGCTGACAGTCACCTCTGCCTTCTCCACACTCCATGTTCACAAGCTGCCTGCCAGAAGAAAGTTACGCGCAGCCCCTGGGCCACAATCCTACTTGGCCCAGGGCACAGCGCCGGCAAGGTGTGTGTGCGCCCGGCCTTTGCTGCAGCCGCAAGGAGATCTCCTGCCTCAGCCTCACCTTTCCTGCTCGGCCAGGCTCCCGAGGGCCCCAGCAGCAGGAAATTGGCCCAGCTGCCTGGCACCGGTGCCGGCAAAGGTACCACCTAGGCACTGCAGGTGCTGCCAATTGCCTGGACCAGGACACCAGGCCCTGGAAATTGCCACCTCTGGGCACTGCCGGGGGCAGCAAACATCAGATTCCAGTCAAGCTCCAGATGCTAGTAATGACAACACCAGGACTCTTTCTTTCTTGCTTGCTTTCTTGCTTGCTTTCTTGCTTGCTTTCTTGCTTTCTTGCATTCTTGCTTTCTTGCTTTCTTGCTTTCTTGCTTTTCCTCCGCCTTTCCAAATCCCTGCAACTTCACCTCAGTCCTCCACACCTCCACACTTTTTCCTTAGCCCTCCCAATTAAACTGACACGGCCTACAAAACACTTCAAGGATCCAAACTTACTAAAAGAAAGACCACGGCACCCCCTGCATTCCCACTCTGTGACACCACAGCCATTGCAGCCCCTGTGTTCCTCCTCTTTGTGACATCACAATGGGGGCAGCACAACATTCCCCCTCTTTGTGACACCACAGCCGTGCCAGCCCCAGCGTTCCTCCTCTTTGTGACATCACAATGGGGGCAGCACAACATTCCCCCTCTTTGTGACACCACAGCCATTGCAGCCCCAGCGTTCCCCCTCTTTGTGACATCACAATGGGGGCAGCACAACATTCCCCCTCTTTGTGACACCACAGCCATTGCAGCCCCTGTGTTCCTCCTCTTTGTGACATCACAATGGGGGCAGCAAAACATTCCCCCTCTTTGTGACACCACAGCCGTGCCAGCCCCAGCGTTACCTCCCTGGAGACGCCCAAAGGGAAGCGTCCTGAGCTGCGTCTAAGCAACAAAACTGACCGGCCACTGAACTGCTCTGGCTGGGACTGATGGGCATTTATTTCTCTGCACACAGCTCGAGGAAAATCACCTTGGCCACCCCCACAGTGCCACAGGCCTGTTTCAGATACACTTACTCAGCCCCGCCCAGAGCTGCTAGGGGGGAGTCGTTCAAAGAAAGAAACAAAAACCGCCAAAAGAAGAAGACTTCTTGGCCCCCAGCTGAGCTGCTCCCTCCCTCAGCACTTCCACCTGCACACAAACAGCACCTGAGACTGCAAGCAATCAGCAGTCCTCAGCTCCATCTGCAGCAAAAGTAGCTTGAGGACAGCCTTGCAGCAGCACTTCTCTCACCCCTGTGCAAAAGGCCCCTGGGCAGGCACTCACGGGCCCTGGCAAAGGGCAAGGCTCAGGGCCTCAGCCCGCAGGGAAGAAAAGGCCTCTCAATTGGCCGCTGCTGGCACGTCAAGCCTGCTCCCAGGCTGCTTCACAGGCAGCATCCTTTGCTAGGACTGCACAAAGCTGACAGTCACCTCTGCCTTCTCCACACTCCATGTTCACAAGCTGCCTGCCAGAAGAAAGTTAGGCGCAGCCCCTGGGCCACAATCCTACTTGGCCCAGGGCACAGCGCCGGCAAGGTGTGTGTGCACCCGGCCTTTGCTGCAGCCGCAAGGAGATCTCCTGCCTCAGCCTCACCTTTCCTGCTCGGCCAGGCTCCCGAGGGCCCCAGCAGCAGGAAATTGGCCCAGCTGCCTGGCACCGGTGCCGGCAAAGGTACCACCTAGGCACTGCAGGTGCTGCCAATTGCCTGGACCAGGACACCAGGCCCTGGAAACTGCCACCTCTGGGCACTGCCGGGGGCAGCAAACATCAGATTCCAGTCAAGCTCCAGATGCTAGTAATGACAACACCAGGACTCTTTCTTTCTTTCTTTCTTTCTTTCTTTCTTTCTTGCTTTCTTGCTTTCTTGCTTTCTTGCTTTCTTGCTTTCTTGCTTGCTTTCTTGCTTGCTTTCTTGCTTTCTTGCATTCTTGCTTTCTTGCTTTCTTGCTTTCTTGCTTTCTTGCTTTTCCTCCGCCTTTCCAAATCCCTGCAACTTCACCTCAGTCCTCCACACCTCCGCACTTTTTCCTTAGCCCTCCCAATTAAACTGACACGGCCTACAAAACACTTCAAGGATCCAAACTTACTAAAAGAAAGACCACGGCACCCCCTGCATTCCCACTCTGTGACACCACAGCCATTGCAGCCCCTGTGTTCCTCCTCTTTGTGACATCACAATGGGGGCAGCACAACATTCCCCCTCTTTGTGACACCACAGCCGTGCCAGCCCCAGCGTTCCCCCTCTTTGTGACATCACAATGGGGGCAGCACAACATTCCCCCTCTTTGTGACACCACAGCCATTGCAGCCCCTGTGCTCCCCCTCTTTGTGACATCACAATGGGGGCAGCAAAACATTCCCCCTCTTTATGACACCACAGCCGTGCCAGCCCCAGCGTTACCTCCCTGGAGACGCCCAAAGGGAAGCGTCCTGAGCTGCGTCTAAGCAACAAAACTGACCGGCCACTGAACTGCTCTGGCTGGGACTGATGGGCATTTATTTCTCTGCACACAGCTCGAGGAAAATCACCTTGGCCACCCCCACAGTGCCACAGGCCTGTTTCAGATACACTTACTCAGCCCCGCCCAGAGCTGCTAGGGGGGAGTCGTTCAAAGAAAGAAACAAAAACCGCCAAAAGAAGAAGACTTCTTGGCCCCCAGCTGAGCTGCTCCCTCCCTCAGCACTTCCACCTGCACACAAACAGCACCTGAGACTGCAAGCAATCAGCAGTCCTCAGCTCCATCTGCAGCAAAAGTAGCTTGAGGACAGCCTTGCAGCAGCACTTCTCTCACCCCTGTGCAAAAGGCCCCTGGGCAGGCACTCACGGGCCCTGGCAAAGGGCAAGGCTCAGGGCCTCAGCCCGCAGGGAAGAAAAGGCCTCTCAATTGGCCGCTGCTGGCACGTCAAGCCTGCTCCCAGGCTGCTTCACAGGCAGCATCCTTTGCTAGGACTGCACAAAGCTGACAGTCACCTCTGCCTTCTCCACACTCCATGTTCACAAGCTGCCTGCCAGAAGAAAGTTACGCGCAGCCCCTGGGCCACAATCCTACTTGGCCCAGGGCACAGCGCCGGCAAGGTGTGTGTGCACCCGGCCTTTGCTGCAGCCGCAAGGAGATCTCCTGCCTCAGCCTCACCTTTCCTGCTCGGCCAGGCTCCCGAGGGCCCCAGCAGCAGGAAATTGGCCCAGCTGCCTGGCACCGGTGCCGGCAAAGGTACCACCTAGGCACTGCAGGTGCTGCCAATTGCCTGGACCAGGACACCAGGCCCTGGAAATTGCCACCTCTGGGCACTGCCGGGGGCAGCAAACATCAGATTCCAGTCAAGCTCCAGATGCTAGTAATGACAACACCAGGACTCTTTCTTTCTTTCTTGCTTTCTTGCTTTCTTGCTTTCTTGCATTCTTGCTTTCTTGCTTTCTTGCTTTCTTGCTTGCTTTCTTGCTTGCTTTCTTGCTTACTTGCATTCTTGCTTTCTTGCTTTCTTGCTTTCTTGCTTTCTTGCTTTTCCTCCCCCTTTCCAAATCCCTGCAACTTCACCTCAGTCCTCCACACCTCCGCACTTTTTCCTTAGCCCTCCCAATTAAACTGACACGGCCTACAAAACACTTCAAGGATCCAAACTTACTAAAAGAAAGACCACGGCACCCCCTGCATTCCCACTCTGTGACACCACAGCCATTGCAGCCCCTGTGTTCCTCCTCTTTGTGACATCACAATGGGGGCAGCACAACATTCCCCCTCTTTGTGACACCACAGCCGTGCCAGCCCCAGCGTTCCCCCTCTTTGTGACATCACAATGGAGGCAGCACAACATTCCCCCTCTTTGTGACACCACAGCCATTGCAGCCCCTGCGCTCCCCCTCTTTGTGACATCACAATGGGGGCAGCAAAACATTCCCCCTCTTTGTGACACCACAGCCATTGCAGCCCCTGTGTTCCCCCTCTTTGTGACATCACAATGGGGGCAGCAAAACGTTCCCCCTCTTTGTGACACCACAGCCATTGCAGCCCCTGTGTTCCTCCTCTTTGTGACATCACAATGGGGGCAGCAAAACATTCCCCCTCTTTGTGACACCACAGCCGTGCCAGCCCCAGCGTTACCTCCCTGGAGACGCCCAAAGGGAAGCGTCCTGAGCTGCGTCTAAGCAACAAAACTGACCGGCCACTGAACTGCTCTGGCTGGGACTGATGGGCATTTATTTCTCTGCACACAGCTCGAGGAAAATCACCTTGGCCACCCCCACAGTGCCACAGGCCTGTTTCAGATACACTTACTCAGCCCCGCCCAGAGCTGCTAGGGGGGAGTCGTTCAAAGAAAGAAACAAAAACCGCCAAAAGAAGAAGACTTCTTGGCCCCCAGCTGAGCTGCTCCCTCCCTCAGCACTTCCACCTGCACACAAACAGCACCTGAGACTGCAAGCAATCAGCAGTCCTCAGCTCCATCTGCAGCAAAAGTAGCTTGAGGACAGCCTTGCAGCAGCACTTCTCTCACCCCTGTGCAAAAGGCCCCTGGGCAGGCACTCACGGGCCCTGGCAAAGGGCAAGGCTCAGGGCCTCAGCCCGCAGGGAAGAAAAGGCCTCTCAATTGGCCGCTGCTGGCACGTCAAGCCTGCTCCCAGGCTGCTTCACAGGCAGCATCCTTTGCTAGGACTGCACAAAGCTGACAGTCACCTCTGCCTTCTCCACACTCCATGTTCACAAGCTGCCTGCCAGAAGAAAGTTAGGCGCAGCCCCTGGGCCACAATGCTACTTGGCCCAGGGCACAGCGCCGGCAAGGTGTGTGTGCACCCGGCCTTTGCTGCAGCCGCAAGGAGATCTCCTGCCTCAGCCTCACCTTTCCTGCTCGGCCAGGCTCCCGAGGGCCCCAGCAGCAGGAAATTGGCCCAGCTGCCTGGCACCGGTGCCGGCAAAGGTACCACCTAGGCACTGCAGGTGCTGCCAATTGCCTGGACCAGGACACCAGGCCCTGGAAATTGCCACCTCTGGGCACTGCCGGGGGCAGCAAACATCAGATTCCAGTCAAGCTCCAGATGCTAGTAATGACAACACCAGGACTCTTTCTTTCTTGCTTGCTTTCTTGCTTGCTTTCTTGCTTGCTTTCTTGCTTTCTTGCATTCTTGCTTTCTTGCTTTCTTGCTTTCTTGCTTTCTTGCTTTCTTGCTTTTCCTCCGCCTTTCCAAATCCCTGCAACTTCACCTCAGTCCTCCACACCTCCGCACTTTTTCCTTAGCCCTCCCAATTAAACTGACACGGCCTACAAAACACTTCAAGAATCCAAACTTACTAAAAGAAAGACCACGGCACCCCCTGCATTCCCACTCTGTGACACCACAGCCATTGCAGCCCCTGTGTTCCTCCTCTTTGTGACATCACAATGGGGGCAGCACAACATTCCCCCTCTTTGTGACACCACAGCCGTGCCAGCCCCAGCGTTCCCCCTCTTTGTGACATCACAATAGGGGCAGCACAACATTCCCCCTCTTTGTGACACCACAGCCATTGCAGCCCCTGTGCTCCCCCTCTTTGTGACACCACAGCCATTGCAGCCCCAGCGTTCCCCCTCTTTGTGACATCACAATGGGGGCAGCAAAACATTCCCCCTCTTTGTGACACCACAGCCATTGCAGCCCCTGTGTTCCCCCTTTTTGTGACATCACAATGGCGGCAGCAAAACATTCCCCCTCTTTGTGACACCACAGCCGTGCCAGCCCCAGCGTTACCTCCCTGGAGACGCCCAAAGGGAAGCGTCCTGAGCTGCGTCTAAGCAACAAAACTGACCGGCCACTGAACTGCTCTGGCTGGGACTGATGGGCATTTATTTCTCTGCACACAGCTCGAGGAAAATCACCTTGGCCACCCCCACAGTGCCACAGGCCTGTTTCAGATACACTTACTCAGCCCCGCCCAGAGCTGCTAGGGGGGAGTCGTTCAAAGAAAGAAACAAAAACCGCCAAAAGAAGAAGACTTCTTGGCCCCCAGCTGAGCTGCTCCCTCCCTCAGCACTTCCACCTGCACACAAACAGCACCTGAGACTGCAAGCAATCAGCAGTCCTCAGCTCCATCTGCAGCAAAAGTAGCTTGAGGACCAGCCTTGCAGCAGCACTTCTCTCACCCCTGTGCAAAAGGCCCCTGGGCAGGCACTCACGGGCCCTGGCAAAGGGCAAGGCTCAGGGCCTCAGCCCGCAGGGAAGAAAAGGCCTCTCAATTGGCCGCTGCTGGCACGTCAAGCCTGCTCCCAGGCTGCTTCACAGGCAGCATCCTTTGCTAGGACTGCACAAAGCTGACAGTCACCTCTGCCTTCTCCACACTCCATGTTCACAAGCTGCCTGCCAGAAGAAAGTTAGGCGCAGCCCCTGGGGCACAATGCTACTTGGCCCAGGGCACAGCGCCGGCAAGGTGTGTGTGCGCCTGGCCTTTGCTGCAGCCGCAAGGAGATCTCCTGCCTCAGCCTCACCTTTCCTGCTCGGCCAGGCTCCCGAGGGCCCCAGCAGCAGGAAATTGGCCCAGCTGCCTGGCACCGGTGCCGGCAAAGGTACCACCTAGGCACTGCAGGTGCTGCCAATTGCCTGGACCAGGACACCAGGCCCTGGAAATTGCCACCTCTGGGCACTGCCGGGGGCAGCAAACATCAGATTCCAGTCAAGCTCCAGATGCTAGTAATGACAACACCAGTACTCTTTCTTTCTTGTTTGCTTTCTTGCTTGCTTTCTTGCTTGCTTTCTTGCTTTCTTGCATTCTTGCTTTCTTGCTTTCTTGCTTTCTTGCTTTCTTGCTTTCTTGCTTTTCCTCCGCCTTTCCAAATCCCTGCAACTTCACCTCAGTCCTCCACACCTCCGCACTTTTTCCTTAGCCCTCCCAATTAAACTGACACGGCCTACAAAACACTTCAAGAATCCAAACTTACTAAAAGAAAGACCACGGCACCCCCTGCATTCCCACTCTTTGACACCACAGCCATTGCAGCCCCTGTGTTCCTCCTCTTTGTGACATCACAATGGGGGCAGCACAACATTCCCCCTCTTTGTGACACCACAGCCGTGCCAGCCCCAGCGTTCCCCCTCTTTGTGACATCACAATGGGGGCAGCACAACATTCCCCCTCTTTGTGACACCACAGCCATTGCAGCCCCTGTGCTCCCCCTCTTTGTGACACCACAGCCATTGCAGCCCCTGTGTTCCCCCTCTTTGTGACATCACAATGGGGGCAGCACAACATTCCCCCTCTTTGTGACACCACAGCCATTGCAGCCCCTGTGTTCCCCCTCTTTGTGACATCACAATGGCGGCAGAAAACGTTCCCCCTCTTTGTGACACCACAGCCGTGCCAGCCCCAGCGTTACCTCCCTGGAGACGCCCAAAGGGAAGCGTCCTGAGCTGCGTCTAAGCAACAAAACTGACCGGCCACTGAACTGCTCTGGCTGGGACTGATGGGCATTTATTTCTCTGCACACAGCTCGAGGAAAATCACCTTGGCCACCCCCACAGTGCCACAGGCCTGTTTCAGATACACTTACTCAGCCCCGCCCAGAGCTGCTAGGGGGGAGTCGTTCAAAGAAAGAAACAAAAACCGCCAAAAGAAGAAGACTTCTTGGCCCCCAGCTGAGCTGCTCCCTCCCTCAGCACTTCCACCTGCACACAAACAGCACCTGAGACTGCAAGCAATCAGCAGTCCTCAGCTCCATCTGCAGCAAAAGTAGCTTGAGGACAGCCTTGCAGCAGCACTTCTCTCACCCCTGTGCAAAAGGCCCCTGGGCAGGCACTCACGGGCCCTGGCAAAGGGCAAGGCTCAGGGCCTCAGCCCGCAGGGAAGAAAAGGCCTCTCAATTGGCCGCTGCTGGCACGTCAAGCCTGCTCCCAGGCTGCTTCACAGGCAGCATCCTTTGCTAGGACTGCACAAAGCTGACAGTCACCTCTGCCTTCTCCACACTCCATGTTCACAAGCTGCCTGCCAGAAGAAAGTTAGGCGCAGCCCCTGGGCCACAATGCTACTTGGCCCAGGGCACAGCGCCGGCAAGGTGTGTGTGCGCCCGGCCTTTGCTGCAGCCGCAAGGAGATCTCCTGCCTCAGCCTCACCTTTCCTGCTCGGCCAGGCTCCCGAGGGCCCCAGCAGCAGGAAATTGGCCCAGCTGCCTGGCACCGGTGCCGGCAAAGGTACCACCTAGGCACTGCAGGTGCTGCCAATTGCCTGGACCAGGACACCAGGCCCTGGAAATTGCCACCTCTGGGCACTGCCGGGGGCAGCAAACATCAGATTCCAGTCAAGCTCCAGATGCTAGTAATGACAACACCAGGACTCTTTCTTTCTTGCTTGCTTTCTTGCTTGCTTTCTTGCTTGCTTTCTTGCTTTCTTGCATTCTTGCTTTCTTGCTTTCTTGCTTTCTTGCTTTTCCTCCGCCTTTCCAAATCCCTGCAACTTCACCTCAGTCCTCCACACCTCCACACTTTTTCCTTAGCCCTCCCAATTAAACTGACACGGCCTACAAAACACTTCAAGGATCCAAACTTACTAAAAGAAAGACCACGGCACCCCCTGCATTCCCACTCTGTGACACCACAGCCATTGCAGCCCCTGTGTTCCTCCTCTTTGTGACATCACAATGGGGGCAGCACAACATTCCCCCTCTTTGTGACACCACAGCCGTGCCAGCCCCAGCGTTCCTCCTCTTTGTGACATCACAATGGGGGCAGCACAACATTCCCCCTCTTTGTGACACCACAGCCATTGCAGCCCCAGCGTTCCCCCTCTTTGTGACATCACAATGGGGGCAGCACAACATTCCCCCTCTTTGTGACACCACAGCCATTGCAGCCCCTGTGTTCCTCCTCTTTGTGACATCACAATGGGGGCAGCAAAACATTCCCCCTCTTTGTGACACCACAGCCGTGCCAGCCCCAGCGTTACCTCCCTGGAGACGCCCAAAGGGAAGCGTCCTGAGCTGCGTCTAAGCAACAAAACTGACCGGCCACTGAACTGCTCTGGCTGGGACTGATGGGCATTTATTTCTCTGCACACAGCTCGAGGAAAATCACCTTGGCCACCCCCACAGTGCCACAGGCCTGTTTCAGATACACTTACTCAGCCCCGCCCAGAGCTGCTAGGGGGGAGTCGTTCAAAGAAAGAAACAAAAACCGCCAAAAGAAGAAGACTTCTTGGCCCCCAGCTGAGCTGCTCCCTCCCTCAGCACTTCCACCTGCACACAAACAGCACCTGAGACTGCAAGCAATCAGCAGTCCTCAGCTCCATCTGCAGCAAAAGTAGCTTGAGGACAGCCTTGCAGCAGCACTTCTCTCACCCCTGTGCAAAAGGCCCCTGGGCAGGCACTCACGGGCCCTGGCAAAGGGCAAGGCTCAGGGCCTCAGCCCGCAGGGAAGAAAAGGCCTCTCAATTGGCCGCTGCTGGCACGTCAAGCCTGCTCCCAGGCTGCTTCACAGGCAGCATCCTTTGCTAGGACTGCACAAAGCTGACAGTCACCTCTGCCTTCTCCACACTCCATGTTCACAAGCTGCCTGCCAGAAGAAAGTTAGGCGCAGCCCCTGGGCCACAATCCTACTTGGCCCAGGGCACAGCGCCGGCAAGGTGTGTGTGCACCCGGCCTTTGCTGCAGCCGCAAGGAGATCTCCTGCCTCAGCCTCACCTTTCCTGCTCGGCCAGGCTCCCGAGGGCCCCAGCAGCAGGAAATTGGCCCAGCTGCCTGGCACCGGTGCCGGCAAAGGTACCACCTAGGCACTGCAGGTGCTGCCAATTGCCTGGACCAGGACACCAGGCCCTGGAAACTGCCACCTCTGGGCACTGCCGGGGGCAGCAAACATCAGATTCCAGTCAAGCTCCAGATGCTAGTAATGACAACACCAGGACTCTTTCTTTCTTTCTTTCTTTCTTTCTTTCTTTCTTGCTTTCTTGCTTTCTTGCTTTCTTGCTTTCTTGCTTTCTTGCTTGCTTTCTTGCTTGCTTTCTTGCTTTCTTGCATTCTTGCTTTCTTGCTTTCTTGCTTTCTTGCTTTCTTGCTTTTCCTCCGCCTTTCCAAATCCCTGCAACTTCACCTCAGTCCTCCACACCTCCGCACTTTTTCCTTAGCCCTCCCAATTAAACTGACACGGCCTACAAAACACTTCAAGGATCCAAACTTACTAAAAGAAAGACCACGGCACCCCCTGCATTCCCACTCTGTGACACCACAGCCATTGCAGCCCCTGTGTTCCTCCTCTTTGTGACATCACAATGGGGGCAGCACAACATTCCCCCTCTTTGTGACACCACAGCCGTGCCAGCCCCAGCGTTCCCCCTCTTTGTGACATCACAATGGGGGCAGCACAACATTCCCCCTCTTTGTGACACCACAGCCATTGCAGCCCCTGTGCTCCCCCTCTTTGTGACATCACAATGGGGGCAGCAAAACATTCCCCCTCTTTATGACACCACAGCCGTGCCAGCCCCAGCGTTACCTCCCTGGAGACGCCCAAAGGGAAGCGTCCTGAGCTGCGTCTAAGCAACAAAACTGACCGGCCACTGAACTGCTCTGGCTGGGACTGATGGGCATTTATTTCTCTGCACACAGCTCGAGGAAAATCACCTTGGCCACCCCCACAGTGCCACAGGCCTGTTTCAGATACACTTACTCAGCCCCGCCCAGAGCTGCTAGGGGGGAGTCGTTCAAAGAAAGAAACAAAAACCGCCAAAAGAAGAAGACTTCTTGGCCCCCAGCTGAGCTGCTCCCTCCCTCAGCACTTCCACCTGCACACAAACAGCACCTGAGACTGCAAGCAATCAGCAGTCCTCAGCTCCATCTGCAGCAAAAGTAGCTTGAGGACAGCCTTGCAGCAGCACTTCTCTCACCCCTGTGCAAAAGGCCCCTGGGCAGGCACTCACGGGCCCTGGCAAAGGGCAAGGCTCAGGGCCTCAGCCCGCAGGGAAGAAAAGGCCTCTCAATTGGCCGCTGCTGGCACGTCAAGCCTGCTCCCAGGCTGCTTCACAGGCAGCATCCTTTGCTAGGACTGCACAAAGCTGACAGTCACCTCTGCCTTCTCCACACTCCATGTTCACAAGCTGCCTGCCAGAAGAAAGTTAGGCGCAGCCCCTGGGCCACAATGCTACTTGGCCCAGGGCACAGCGCCGGCAAGGTGTGTGTGCGCCCGGCCTTTGCTGCAGCCGCAAGGAGATCTCCTGCCTCAGCCTCACCTTTCCTGCTCGGCCAGGCTCCCGAGGGCCCCAGCAGCAGGAAATTGGCCCAGCTGCCTGGCACCGGTGCCGGCAAAGGTACCACCTAGGCACTGCAGGTGCTGCCAATTGCCTGGACCAGGACACCAGGCCCTGGAAATTGCCACCTCTGGGCACTGCCGGGGGCAGCAAACATCAGATTCCAGTCAAGCTCCAGATGCTAGTAATGACAACACCAGGACTCTTTCTTTCTTTCTTGCTTTCTTGCTTTCTTGCTTTCTTGCATTCTTGCTTTCTTGCTTTCTTGCTTTCTTGCTTGCTTTCTTGCTTGCTTTCTTGCTTACTTGCATTCTTGCTTTCTTGCTTTCTTGCTTTCTTGCTTTCTTGCTTTTCCTCCCCCTTTCCAAATCCCTGCAACTTCACCTCAGTCCTCCACACCTCCGCACTTTTTCCTTAGCCCTCCCAATTAAACTGACACGGCCTACAAAACACTTCAAGGATCCAAACTTACTAAAAGAAAGACCACGGCACCCCCTGCATTCCCACTCTGTGACACCACAGCCATTGCAGCCCCTGTGTTCCTCCTCTTTGTGACATCACAATGGGGGCAGCACAACATTCCCCCTCTTTGTGACACCACAGCCGTGCCAGCCCCAGCGTTCCCCCTCTTTGTGACATCACAATGGAGGCAGCACAACATTCCCCCTCTTTGTGACACCACAGCCATTGCAGCCCCTGCGCTCCCCCTCTTTGTGACATCACAATGGGGGCAGCAAAACATTCCCCCTCTTTGTGACACCACAGCCATTGCAGCCCCTGTGTTCCCCCTCTTTGTGACATCACAATGGGGGCAGCAAAACGTTCCCCCTCTTTGTGACACCACAGCCATTGCAGCCCCTGTGTTCCTCCTCTTTGTGACATCACAATGGGGGCAGCAAAACATTCCCCCTCTTTGTGACACCACAGCCGTGCCAGCCCCAGCGTTACCTCCCTGGAGACGCCCAAAGGGAAGCGTCCTGAGCTGCGTCTAAGCAACAAAACTGACCGGCCACTGAACTGCTCTGGCTGGGACTGATGGGCATTTATTTCTCTGCACACAGCTCGAGGAAAATCACCTTGGCCACCCCCACAGTGCCACAGGCCTGTTTCAGATACACTTACTCAGCCCCGCCCAGAGCTGCTAGGGGGGAGTCGTTCAAAGAAAGAAACAAAAACCGCCAAAAGAAGAAGACTTCTTGGCCCCCAGCTGAGCTGCTCCCTCCCTCAGCACTTCCACCTGCACACAAACAGCACCTGAGACTGCAAGCAATCAGCAGTCCTCAGCTCCATCTGCAGCAAAAGTAGCTTGAGGACAGCCTTGCAGCAGCACTTCTCTCACCCCTGTGCAAAAGGCCCCTGGGCAGGCACTCACGGGCCCTGGCAAAGGGCAAGGCTCAGGGCCTCAGCCCGCAGGGAAGAAAAGGCCTCTCAATTGGCCGCTGCTGGCACGTCAAGCCTGCTCCCAGGCTGCTTCACAGGCAGCATCCTTTGCTAGGACTGCACAAAGCTGACAGTCACCTCTGCCTTCTCCACACTCCATGTTCACAAGCTGCCTGCCAGAAGAAAGTTAGGCGCAGCCCCTGGGCCACAATCCTACTTGGCCCAGGGCACAGCGCCGGCAAGGTGTGTGTGCACCCGGCCTTTGCTGCAGCCGCAAGGAGATCTCCTGCCTCAGCCTCACCTTTCCTGCTCGGCCAGGCTCCCGAGGGCCCCAGCAGCAGGAAATTGGCCCAGCTGCCTGGCACCGGTGCCGGCAAAGGTACCACCTAGGCACTGCAGGTGCTGTCAATTGCCTGGACCAGGACACCAGGCCCTGAAAATTGCCACCTCTGGGCACTGCCGGGGGCAGCAAACATCAGATTCCAGTCAAGCTCCAGATGCTAGTAATGACAACACCAGTACTCTTTCTTTCTTTCTTTCTTGCTTTCTTGCTTTCTTGCTTTCTTGCTTTCTTGCTTTCTTGCTTTCTTGCTTTCTTGCTTTCTTGCTTTTCCTCCGCCTTTCCAAATCCCTGCAACTTCACCTCAGTCCTCCACACCTCCGCACTTTTTCCTTAGCCCTCCCAATTAAACTGACACGGCATACAAAACACTTCAAGGATCCAAACTTACTAAAAGAAAGACCACAGCACCCCCTGCATTCCCACTCTGTGACACCACAGCCATTGCAGCCCCTGTGTTCCTCCTCTTTGTGACATCACAATGGGGGCAGCACAACATTCCCCCTCTTTGTGACACCACAGCCGTGCCAGCCCCAGCGTTCCCCCTCTTTGTGACATCACAATGGGGGCAGCACAACATTCCCCCTCTTTGTGACACCACAGCCATTGCAGCCCCTGTGCTCCCCCTCTTTGTGACACCACAGCCATTGCAGCCCCAGCGTTCCCCCTCTTTGTGACATCACAATGGGGGCAGCACAACATTCCCCCTCTTTGTGACACCACAGCCATTGCAGCCCCTGTGTTCCTCCTCTTTGTGACATCACAATGGGGGCAGCAAAACATTCCCCCTCTTTGTGACACCACAGCCGTGCCAGCCCCAGCGTTACCTCCCTGGAGACGCCCAAAGGGAAGCGTCCTGAGCTGCGTCTAAGCAACAAAACTGACCGGCCACTGAACTGCTCTGGCTGGGACTGATGGGCATTTATTTCTCTGCACACAGCTCGAGGAAAATCACCTTGGCCACCCCCACAGTGCCACAGGCCTGTTTCAGATACACTTACTCAGCCCCGCCCAGAGCTGCTAGGGGGGAGTCGTTCAAAGAAAGAAACAAAAACCGCCAAAAGAAGAAGACTTCTTGGCCCCCAGCTGAGCTGCTCCCTCCCTCAGCACTTGCACCTGCACACAAACAGCACCTGAGACTGCAAGCAATCAGCAGTCCTCAGCTCCATCTGCAGCAAAAGTAGCTTGAGGACAGCCTTGCAGCAGCACTTCTCTCACCCCTGTGCAAAAGGCCCCTGGGCAGGCACTCACGGGCCCTGGCAAAGGGCAAGGCTCAGGGCCTCAGCCCGCAGGGAAGAAAAGGCCTCTCAATTGGCCGCTGCTGGCACGTCAAGCCTGCTCCCAGGCTGCTTCACAGGCAGCATCCTTTGCTAGGACTGCACAAAGCTGACAGTCACCTCTGCCTTCTCCACACTCCATGTTCACAAGCTGCCTGCCAGAAGAAAGTTAGGCGCAGCCCCTGGGCCACAATCCTACTTGGCCCAGGGCACAGCGCCGGCAAGGTGTGTGTGCACCCGGCCTTTGCTGCAGCCGCAAGGAGATCTCCTGCCTCAGCCTCACCTTTCCTGCTCGGCCAGGCTCCCGAGGGCCCCAGCAGCAGGAAATTGGCCCAGCTGCCTGGCACCGGTGCCGGCAAAGGTACCACCTAGGCACTGCAGGTGCTGCCAATTGCCTGGACCAGGACACCAGGCCCTGGAAATTGCCACCTCTGGGCACTGCCAGGGGCAGCAAACATCAGATTCCAGTCAAGCTCCAGATGCTAGTAATGACAACACCAGGACTCTTTCTTTCTTTCTTTCTTTCTTGCTTTCTTGCTTGCTTTCTTGCATTCTTGCTTTCTTGCTTTCTTGCTTTCTTGCTTGCTTTCTTGCTTGCTTTCTTGCTTGCTTTCTTGCTTTCTTGCATTCTTGCTTTCTTGCTTTCTTGCTTTCTTGCTTTCTTGCTTGCTTTCTTGCTTGCTTTCTTCCTTTCTTGCATTCTTGCTTTCTTGCTTTCTTGCTTTCTTGCTTTCTTTCTTTTCCTCCGCCTTTCCAAATCCCTGCAACTTCACCTCAGTCCTCCACACCTCCGCACTTTTTCCTTAGCCCTCCCAATTAAACTGACATGGCCTACAAAACACTTCAAGGATCCAAACTTACTAAAAGAAAGACCACGGCACCCCCTGCATTCCCACTCTGTGACACCACAGCCATTGCAGCCCCTGTGTTCCTCCTCTTTGTGACATCACAATGGGGGCAGCACAACATTCCCCCTCTTTGTGACACCACAGCCGTGCCAGCCCCAGCGTTCCCCCTCTTTGTGACATCACAATGGCGGCAGCACAACATTCCCCCTCTTTGTGACACCACAGCCATTGCAGCCCCTGTGCTCCCCCTCTTTGTGACACCACAGCCATTGCAGCCCCAGCGTTCTCCCTCTTTGTGACATCACAATGGCGGCAGCACAACATTCCCCCTCTTTGTGACACCACAGCCATTGCAGCCCCTGTGTTCCTCCTCTTTGTGACATCACAATGGGGGCAGCAAAACGTTCCCCCTCTTTGTGACACCACAGCCGTGCCAGCCCCAGCGTTACCTCCCTGGAGACGCCCAAAGGGAAGCGTCCTGAGCTGCGTCTAAGCAACAAAACTGACCGGCCACTGAACTGCTCTGGCTGGGACTGATGGGCATTTATTTCTCTGCACACAGCTCGAGGAAAATCACCTTGGCCACCCCCACAGTGCCACAGGCCTGTTTCAGATACACTTACTCAGCCCCGCCCAGAGCTGCTAGGGGGGAGTCGTTCAAAGAAAGAAACAAAAACCGCCAAAAGAAGAAGACTTCTTGGCCCCCAGCTGAGCTGCTCCCTCCCTCAGCACTTCCACCTGCACACAAACAGCACCTGAGACTGCAAGCAATCAGCAGTCCTCAGCTCCATCTGCAGCAAAAGTAGCTTGAGGACAGCCTTGCAGCAGCACTTCTCTCACCCCTGTGCAAAAGGCCCCTGGGCAGGCACTCACGGGCCCTGGCAAAGGGCAAGGCTCAGGGCCTCAGCCCGCAGGGAAGAAAAGGCCTCTCAATTGGCCGCTGCTGGCACGTCAAGCCTGCTCCCAGGCTGCTTCACAGGCAGCATCCTTTGCTAGGACTGCACAAAGCTGACAGTCACCTCTGCCTTCTCCACACTCCATGTTCACAAGCTGCCTGCCAGAAGAAAGTTAGGCGCAGCCCCTGGGCCACAATCCTACTTGGCCCAGGGCACAGCGCCGGCAAGGTGTGTGTGCACCCGGCCTTTGCTGCAGCCGCAAGGAGATCTCCTGCCTCAGCCTCACCTTTCCTGCTCGGCCAGGCTCCCGAGGGCCCCAGCAGCAGGAAATTGGCCCAGCTGCCTGGCACCGGTGCCGGCAAAGGTACCACCTAGGCACTGCAGGTGCTGCCAATTGCCTGGACCAGGACACCAGGCCCTGAAAATTGCCACCTCTGGGCACTGCCGGGGGCAGCAAACATCAGATTCCAGTCAAGCTCCAGATGCTAGTAATGACAACACCAGTACTCTTTCTTTCTTTCTTTCTTGCTTTCTTGCTTTCTTGCTTTCTTGCTTTCTTGCTTTCTTGCTTTCTTGCTTTCTTGCTTTTCCTCCGCCTTTCCAAATCCCTGCAACTTCACCTCAGTCCTCCACACCTCCGCACTTTTTCCTTAGCCCTCCCAATTAAACTGACACGGCATACAAAACACTTCAAGGATCCAAACTTACTAAAAGAAAGACCACAGCACCCCCTGCATTCCCACTCTGTGACACCACAGCCATTGCAGCCCCTGTGTTCCTCCTCTTTGTGACATCACAATGGGGGCAGCACAACATTCCCCCTCTTTGTGACACCACAGCCGTGCCAGCCCCAGCGTTCCCCCTCTTTGTGACATCACAATGGCGGCAGCACAACATTCCCCCTCTTTGTGACACCACAGCCATTGCAGCCCCTGTGCTCCCCCTCTTTGTGACACCACAGCCATTGCAGCCCCAGCGTTCTCCCTCTTTGTGACATCACAATGGCGGCAGCACAACATTCCCCCTCTTTGTGACACCACAGCCATTGCAGCCCCTGTGTTCCTCCTCTTTGTGACATCACAATGGGGGCAGCAAAACGTTCCCCCTCTTTGTGACACCACAGCCGTGCCAGCCCCAGCGTTACCTCCCTGGAGACGCCCAAAGGGAAGCGTCCTGAGCTGCGTCTAAGCAACAAAACTGACCGGCCACTGAACTGCTCTGGCTGGGACTGATGGGCATTTATTTCTCTGCCCACAGCTCGAGGAAAATCACCTTGGCCACCCCCACAGTGCCACAGGCCTGTTTCAGATACACTTACTCAGCCCCGCCCAGAGCTGCTAGGGGGGAGTCGTTCAAAGAAAGAAACAAAAACCGCCAAAAGAAGAAGACTTCTTGGCCCCCAGCTGAGCTGCTCCCTCCCTCAGCACTTCCACCTGCACACAAACAGCACCTGAGACTGCAAGCAATCAGCAGTCCTCAGCTCCATCTGCAGCAAAAGTAGCTTGAGGACAGCCTTGCAGCAGCACTTCTCTCACCCCTGTGCAAAAGGCCCCTGGGCAGGCACTCACGGGCCCTGGCAAAGGGCAAGGCTCAGGGCCTCAGCCCGCAGGGAAGAAAAGGCCTCTCAATTGGCCGCTGCTGGCACGTCAAGCCTGCTCCCAGGCTGCTTCACAGGCAGCATCCTTTGCTAGCACTGCACAAAGCTGACAGTCACCTCTGCCTTCTCCACACTCCATGTTCACAAGCTGCCTGCCAGAAGAAAGTTAGGCGCAGCCCCTGGGCCACAATCCTACTTGGCCCAGGGCACAGCGCCGGCAAGGTGTGTGTGCACCCGGCCTTTGCTGCAGCCGCAAGGAGATCTCCTGCCTCAGCCTCACCTTTCCTGCTCGGCCAGGCTCCCGAGGGCCCCAGCAGCAGGAAATTGGCCCAGCTGCCTGGCACCGGTGCCGGCAAAGGTACCACCTAGGCACTGCAGGTGCTGCCAATTGCCTGGACCAGGACACCAGGCCCTGGAAATTGCCACCTCTGGGCACTGCCGGGGGCAGCAAACATCAGATTCCAGTCAAGCTCCAGATGCTAGTAATGACAACACCAGGACTCTTTCTTTCTTTCTTTCTTTCTTGCTTTCTTGCTTGCTTTCTTGCATTCTTGCTTTCTTGCTTTCTTGCTTTCTTGCTTGCTTTCTTGCTTGCTTTCTTCCTTTCTTGCATTCTTGCTTTCTTGCTTTCTTGCTTTCTTGCTTTCTTTCTTTTCCTCCGCCTTTCCAAATCCCTGCAACTTCACCTCAGTCCTCCACACCTCCGCACTTTTTCCTTAGCCCTCCCAATTAAACTGACACGGCCTACAAAACACTTCAAGGATCCAAACTTACTAAAAGAAAGACCACGGCACCCCCTGCATTCCCACTCTGTGACACCACAGCCATTGCAGCCCCTGTGTTCCTCCTCTTTGTGACATCACAATGGGGGCAGCACAACATTCCCCCTCTTTGTGACACCACAGCCGTGCCAGCCCCAGCGTTCCCCCTCTTTGTGACATCACAATGGCGGCAGCACAACATTCCCCCTCTTTGTGACACCACAGCCATTGCAGCCCCTGTGCTCCCCCTCTTTGTGACACCACAGCCATTGCAGCCCCAGCGTTCTCCCTCTTTGTGACATCACAATGGCGGCAGCACAACATTCCCCCTCTTTGTGACACCACAGCCATTGCAGCCCCTGTGTTCCTCCTCTTTGTGACATCACAATGGGGGCAGCACAACATTCCCCCTCTTTGTGACACCACAGCCGTGCCAGCCCCAGCGTTCCCCCTCTTTGTGACATCACAATGGGGGCAGCACAACATTCCCCCTCTTTGTGACACCACAGCCATTGCAGCCCCTGTGCTCCCCCTCTTTGTGACATCACAATGGGGGCAGCAAAACATTCCCCCTCTTTGTGACACCACAGCCATTGCAGCCCCTGTGTTCCCCCTCTTTGTGACATCACAATGGCGGCAGCAAAACATTCCCCCTCTTTGTGACACCACAGCCGTGCCAGCCCCAGCGTTACCTCCCTGGAGACGCCCAAAGGGAAGCGTCCTGAGCTGCGTCTAAGCAACAAAACTGACCGGCCACTGAACTGCTCTGGCTGGGACTGATGGGCATTTATTTCTCTGCACACAGCTCGAGGAAAATCACCTTGGCCACCCCCACAGTGCCACAGGCCTGTTTCAGATACACTTACTCAGCCCCGCCCAGAGCTGCTAGGGGGGAGTCGTTCAAAGAAAGAAACAAAAACCGCCAAAAGAAGAAGACTTCTTGGCCCCCAGCTGAGCTGCTCCCTCCCTCAGCACTTCCACCTGCACACAAACAGCACCTGAGACTGCAAGCAATCAGCAGTCCTCAGCTCCATCTGCAGCAAAAGTAGCTTGAGGACAGCCTTGCAGCAGCACTTCTCTCACCCCTGTGCAAAAGGCCCCTGGGCAGGCACTCACGGGCCCTGGCAAAGGGCAAGGCTCAGGGCCTCAGCCCGCAGGGAAGAAAAGGCCTCTCAATTGGCCGCTGCTGGCACGTCAAGCCTGCTCCCAGGCTGCTTCACAGGCAGCATCCTTTGCTAGGACTGCACAAAGCTGACAGTCACCTCTGCCTTCTCCACACTCCATGTTCACAAGCTGCCTGCCAGAAGAAAGTTAGGCGAAGCCCCTGGGCCACAATGCTACTTGGCCCAGGGCACAGCGCCGGCAAGGTGTGTGTGCGCCCGGCCTTTGCTGCAGCCGCAAGGAGATCTCCTGCCTCAGCCTCACCTTTCCTGCTCGGCCAGGCTCCCGAGGGCCCCAGCAGCAGGAAATTGGCCCAGCTGCCTGGCACCGGTGCCGGCAAAGGTACCACCTAGGCACTGCAGGTGCTGCCAATTGCCTGGACCAGGACACCAGGCCCTGGAAATTGCCACCTCTGGGCACTGCCGGGGGCAGCAAACATCAGATTCCAGTCAAGCTCCAGATGCTAGTAATGACAACACCAGTACTCTTTCTTTCTTGCGTGCTTTCTTGCTTGCTTTCTTGCTTGCTTTCTTGCTTTCTTGCATTCTTGCTTTCTTGCTTTCTTGCTTTCTTGCTTTCTTGCTTTCTTGCTTTTCCTCCGCCTTTCCAAATCCCTGCAACTTCACCTCAGTCCTCCACACCTCCGCACTTTTTCCTTAGCCCTCCCAATTAAACTGACACGGCCTACAAAACACTTCAAGAATCCAAACTTACTAAAAGAAAGACCACGGCACCCCCTGCATTCCCACTCTGTGACACCACAGCCATTGCAGCCCCTGTGTTCCTCCTCTTTGTGACATCACAATGGGGGCAGCACAACATTCCCCCTCTTTGTGACACCACAGCCGTGCCAGCCCCAGCGTTCCCCCTCTTTGTGACATCACAATAGGGGCAGCACAACATTCCCCCTCTTTGTGACACCACAGCCATTGCAGCCCCTGTGCTCCCCCTCTTTGTGACACCACAGCCATTGCAGCCCCAGCGTTCTCCCTCTTTGTGACATCACAATGGCGGCAGCACAACATTCCCCCTCTTTGTGACACCACAGCCATTGCAGCCCCTGTGTTCCTCCTCTTTGTGACATCACAATGGGGGCAGCAAAACGTTCCCCCTCTTTGTGACACCACAGCCGTGCCAGCCCCAGCGTTACCTCCCTGGAGACGCCCAAAGGGAAGCGTCCTGAGCTGCGTCTAAGCAACAAAACTGACCGGCCACTGAACTGCTCTGGCTGGGACTGATGGGCATTTATTTCTCTGCACACAGCTCGAGGAAAATCACCTTGGCCACCCCCACAGTGCCACAGGCCTGTTTCAGATACACTTACTCAGCCCCGCCCAGAGCTGCTAGGGGGGAGTCGTTCAAAGAAAGAAACAAAAACCGCCAAAAGAAGAAGACTTCTTGGCCCCCAGCTGAGCTGCTCCCTCCCTCAGCACTTCCACCTGCACACAAACAGCACCTGAGACTGCAAGCAATCAGCAGTCCTCAGCTCCATCTGCAGCAAAAGTAGCTTGAGGACAGCCTTGCAGCAGCACTTCTCTCACCCCTGTGCAAAAGGCCCCTGGGCAGGCACTCACGGGCCCTGGCAAAGGGCAAGGCTCAGGGCCTCAGCCCGCAGGGAAGAAAAGGCCTCTCAATTGGCCGCTGCTGGCACGTCAAGCCTGCTCCCAGGCTGCTTCACAGGCAGCATCCTTTGCTAGGACTGCACAAAGCTGACAGTCACCTCTGCCTTCTCCACACTCCATGTTCACAAGCTGCCTGCCAGAAGAAAGTTAGGCGCAGCCCCTGGGCCACAATCCTACTTGGCCCAGGGCACAGCGCCGGCAAGGTGTGTGTGCACCCGGCCTTTGCTGCAGCCGCAAGGAGATCTCCTGCCTCAGCCTCACCTTTCCTGCTCGGCCAGGCTCCCGAGGGCCCCAGCAGCAGGAAATTGGCCCAGCTGCCTGGCACCGGTGCCGGCAAAGGTACCACCTAGGCACTGCAGGTGCTGCCAATTGCCTGGACCAGGACACCAGGCCCTGAAAATTGCCACCTCTGGGCACTGCCGGGGGCAGCAAACATCAGATTCCAGTCAAGCTCCAGATGCTAGTAATGACAACACCAGTACTCTTTCTTTCTTTCTTTCTTGCTTTCTTGCTTTCTTGCTTTCTTGCTTTCTTGCTTTCTTGCTTTCTTGCTTTCTTGCTTTTCCTCCGCCTTTCCAAATCCCTGCAACTTCACCTCAGTCCTCCACACCTCCGCACTTTTTCCTTAGCCCTCCCAATTAAACTGACACGGCATACAAAACACTTCAAGGATCCAAACTTACTAAAAGAAAGACCACAGCACCCCCTGCATTCCCACTCTGTGACACCACAGCCATTGCAGCCCCTGTGTTCCTCCTCTTTGTGACATCACAATGGGGGCAGCACAACATTCCCCCTCTTTGTGACACCACAGCCGTGCCAGCCCCAGCGTTCCCCCTCTTTGTGACATCACAATGGCGGCAGCACAACATTCCCCCTCTTTGTGACACCACAGCCATTGCAGCCCCTGTGCTCCCCCTCTTTGTGACACCACAGCCATTGCAGCCCCAGCGTTCTCCCTCTTTGTGACATCACAATGGCGGCAGCACAACATTCCCCCTCTTTGTGACACCACAGCCATTGCAGCCCCTGTGTTCCTCCTCTTTGTGACATCACAATGGGGGCAGCAAAACGTTCCCCCTCTTTGTGACACCACAGCCGTGCCAGCCCCAGCGTTACCTCCCTGGAGACGCCCAAAGGGAAGCGTCCTGAGCTGCGTCTAAGCAACAAAACTGACCGGCCACTGAACTGCTCTGGCTGGGACTGATGGGCATTTATTTCTCTGCACACAGCTCGAGGAAAATCACCTTGGCCACCCCCACAGTGCCACAGGCCTGTTTCAGATACACTTACTCAGCCCCGCCCAGAGCTGCTAGGGGGGAGTCGTTCAAAGAAAGAAACAAAAACCGCCAAAAGAAGAAGACTTCTTGGCCCCCAGCTGAGCTGCTCCCTCCCTCAGCACTTCCACCTGCACACAAACAGCACCTGAGACTGCAAGCAATCAGCAGTCCTCAGCTCCATCTGCAGCAAAAGTAGCTTGAGGACAGCCTTGCAGCAGCACTTCTCTCACCCCTGTGCAAAAGGCCCCTGGGCAGGCACTCACGGGCCCTGGCAAAGGGCAAGGCTCAGGGCCTCAGCCCGCAGGGAAGAAAAGGCCTCTCAATTGGCCGCTGCTGGCACGTCAAGCCTGCTCCCAGGCTGCTTCACAGGCAGCATCCTTTGCTAGGACTGCACAAAGCTGACAGTCACCTCTGCCTTCTCCACACTCCATGTTCACAAGCTGCCTGCCAGAAGAAAGTTAGGCGCAGCCCCTGGGCCACAATCCTACTTGGCCCAGGGCACAGCGCCGGCAAGGTGTGTGTGCACCCGGCCTTTGCTGCAGCCGCAAGGAGATCTCCTGCCTCAGCCTCACCTTTCCTGCTCGGCCAGGCTCCCGAGGGCCCCAGCAGCAGGAAATTGGCCCAGCTGCCTGGCACCGGTGCCGGCAAAGGTACCACCTAGGCACTGCAGGTGCTGCCAATTGCCTGGACCAGGACACCAGGCCCTGGAAATTGCCACCTCTGGGCACTGCCGGGGGCAGCAAACATCAGATTCCAGTCAAGCTCCAGATGCTAGTAATGACAACACCAGGACTCTTTCTTTCTTTCTTTCTTTCTTGCTTTCTTGCTTGCTTTCTTGCATTCTTGCTTTCTTGCTTTCTTGCTTTCTTGCTTGCTTTCTTGCTTGCTTTCTTGCTTGCTTTCTTGCTTTCTTGCATTCTTGCTTTCTTGCTTTCTTGCTTTCTTGCTTTCTTGCTTGCTTTCTTGCTTGCTTTCTTCCTTTCTTGCATTCTTGCTTTCTTGCTTTCTTGCTTTCTTGCTTTCTTTCTTTTCCTCCGCCTTTCCAAATCCCTGCAACTTCACCTCAGTCCTCCACACCTCCGCACTTTTTCCTTAGCCCTCCCAATTAAACTGACACGGCCTACAAAACACTTCAAGGATCCAAACTTACTAAAAGAAAGACCACGGCACCCCCTGCATTCCCACTCTGTGACACCACAGCCATTGCAGCCCCTGTGTTCCTCCTCTTTGTGACATCACAATGGGGGCAGCACAACATTCCCCCTCTTTGTGACACCACAGCCGTGCCAGCCCCAGCGTTCCCCCTCTTTGTGACATCACAATGGCGGCAGCACAACATTCCCCCTCTTTGTGACACCACAGCCATTGCAGCCCCTGTGCTCCCCCTCTTTGTGACACCACAGCCATTGCAGCCCCAGCGTTCTCCCTCTTTGTGACATCACAATGGCGGCAGCACAACATTCCCCCTCTTTGTGACACCACAGCCATTGCAGCCCCTGTGTTCCTCCTCTTTGTGACATCACAATGGGGGCAGCACAACATTCCCCCTCTTTGTGACACCACAGCCGTGCCAGCCCCAGCGTTCCCCCTCTTTGTGACATCACAATGGGGGCAGCACAACATTCCCCCTCTTTGTGACACCACAGCCGTGCCAGCCCCTGTGCTCCCCCTCTTTGTGACATCACAATGGGGGCAGCAAAACATTCCCCCTCTTTGTGACACCACAGCCATTGCAGCCCCTGTGTTCCCCCTCTTTGTGACATCACAATGGCGGCAGCAAAACATTCCCCCTCTTTGTGACACCACAGCCATTGCAGCCCCTGTGTTCCTCCTCTTTGTGACATCACAATGGGGGCAGCAAAACATTCCCCCTCTTTGTGACACCACAGCCGTGCCAGCCCCAGCGTTACCTCCCTGGAGACGCCCAAAGGGAAGCGTCCTGAGCTGCGTCTAAGCAACAAAACTGACCGGCCACTGAACTGCTCTGGCTGGGACTGATGGGCATTTATTTCTCTGCACACAGCTCGAGGAAAATCACCTTGGCCACCCCCACAGTGCCACAGGCCTGTTTCAGATACACTTACTCAGCCCCGCCCAGAGCTGCTAGGGGGTAGTCGTTCAAAGAAAGAAACAAAAACCGCCAAAAGAAGAAGACTTCTTGGCCCCCAGCTGAGCTGCTCCCTCCCTCAGCACTTCCACCTGCACACAAACAGCACCTGAGACTGCAAGCAATCAGCAGTCCTCAGCTCCATCTGCAGCAAAAGTAGCTTGAGGACAGCCTTGCAGCAGCACTTCTCTCACCCCTGTGCAAAAGGCCCCTGGGCAGGCACTCACGGGCCCTGGCAAAGGGCAAGGCTCAGGGCCTCAGCCCGCAGGGAAGAAAAGGCCTCTCAATTGGCCGCTGCTGGCACGTCAAGCCTGCTCCCAGGCTGCTTCACAGGCAGCATCCTTTGCTAGGACTGCACAAAGCTGACAGTCACCTCTGCCTTCTCCACACTCCATGTTCACAAGCTGCCTGCCAGAAGAAAGTTAGGCGCAGCCCCTGGGCCACAATGCTACTTGGCCCAGGGCACAGCGCCGGCAAGGTGTGTGTGCACCCGGCCTTTGCTGCAGCCGCAAGGAGATCTCCTGCCTCAGCCTCACCTTTCCTGCTCGGCCAGGCTCCCGAGGGCCCCAGCAGCAGGAAATTGGCCCAGCTGCCTGGCACCGGTGCCGGCAAAGGTACCACCTAGGCACTGCAGGTGCTGCCAATTGCCTGGACCAGGACACCAGGCCCTGGAAATTGCCACCTCTGGGCACTGCCGGGGGCAGCAAACATCAGATTCCAGTCAAGCTCCAGATGCTAGTAATGACAACACCAGGACTCTTTCTTTCTTGCTTGCTTTCTTGCTTGCTTTCTTGCTTGCTTTCTTGCTTTCTTGCATTCTTGCTTTCTTGCTTTCTTGCTTTCTTGCTTTCTTGCTTTCTTGCTTTTCCTCCGCCTTTCCAAATCCCTGCAACTTCACCTCAGTCCTCCACACCTCCGCACTTTTTCCTTAGCCCTCCCAATTAAACTGACACGGCCTACAAAACACTTCAAGAATCCAAACTTACTAAAAGAAAGACCACGGCACCCCCTGCATTCCCACTCTGTGACACCACAGCCATTGCAGCCCCTGTGTTCCTCCTCTTTGTGACATCACAATGGGGGCAGCACAACATTCCCCCTCTTTGTGACACCACAGCCGTGCCAGCCCCAGCGTTCCCCCTCTTTGTGACATCACAATAGGGGCAGCACAACATTCCCCCTCTTTGTGACACCACAGCCATTGCAGCCCCTGTGCTCCCCCTCTTTGTGACACCACAGCCATTGCAGCCCCAGCGTTCCCCCTCTTTGTGACATCACAATGGGGGCAGCAAAACATTCCCCCTCTTTGTGACACCACAGCCATTGCAGCCCCTGTGTTCCCCCTTTTTGTGACATCACAATGGCGGCAGCAAAACATTCCCCCTCTTTGTGACACCACAGCCGTGCCAGCCCCAGCGTTACCTCCCTGGAGACGCCCAAAGGGAAGCGTCCTGAGCTGCGTCTAAGCAACAAAACTGACCGGCCACTGAACTGCTCTGGCTGGGACTGATGGGCATTTATTTCTCTGCACACAGCTCGAGGAAAATCACCTTGGCCACCCCCACAGTGCCACAGGCCTGTTTCAGATACACTTACTCAGCCCCGCCCAGAGCTGCTAGGGGGGAGTCGTTCAAAGAAAGAAACAAAAACCGCCAAAAGAAGAAGACTTCTTGGCCCCCAGCTGAGCTGCTCCCTCCCTCAGCACTTCCACCTGCACACAAACAGCACCTGAGACTGCAAGCAATCAGCAGTCCTCAGCTCCATCTGCAGCAAAAGTAGCTTGAGGACCAGCCTTGCAGCAGCACTTCTCTCACCCCTGTGCAAAAGGCCCCTGGGCAGGCACTCACGGGCCCTGGCAAAGGGCAAGGCTCAGGGCCTCAGCCCGCAGGGAAGAAAAGGCCTCTCAATTGGCCGCTGCTGGCACGTCAAGCCTGCTCCCAGGCTGCTTCACAGGCAGCATCCTTTGCTAGGACTGCACAAAGCTGACAGTCACCTCTGCCTTCTCCACACTCCATGTTCACAAGCTGCCTGCCAGAAGAAAGTTAGGCGCAGCCCCTGGGGCACAATGCTACTTGGCCCAGGGCACAGCGCCGGCAAGGTGTGTGTGCGCCTGGCCTTTGCTGCAGCCGCAAGGAGATCTCCTGCCTCAGCCTCACCTTTCCTGCTCGGCCAGGCTCCCGAGGGCCCCAGCAGCAGGAAATTGGCCCAGCTGCCTGGCACCGGTGCCGGCAAAGGTACCACCTAGGCACTGCAGGTGCTGCCAATTGCCTGGACCAGGACACCAGGCCCTGGAAATTGCCACCTCTGGGCACTGCCGGGGGCAGCAAACATCAGATTCCAGTCAAGCTCCAGATGCTAGTAATGACAACACCAGTACTCTTTCTTTCTTGTTTGCTTTCTTGCTTGCTTTCTTGCTTGCTTTCTTGCTTTCTTGCATTCTTGCTTTCTTGCTTTCTTGCTTTCTTGCTTTCTTGCTTTCTTGCTTTTCCTCCGCCTTTCCAAATCCCTGCAACTTCACCTCAGTCCTCCACACCTCCGCACTTTTTCCTTAGCCCTCCCAATTAAACTGACACGGCCTACAAAACACTTCAAGAATCCAAACTTACTAAAAGAAAGACCACGGCACCCCCTGCATTCCCACTCTTTGACACCACAGCCATTGCAGCCCCTGTGTTCCTCCTCTTTGTGACATCACAATGGGGGCAGCACAACATTCCCCCTCTTTGTGACACCACAGCCGTGCCAGCCCCAGCGTTCCCCCTCTTTGTGACATCACAATGGGGGCAGCACAACATTCCCCCTCTTTGTGACACCACAGCCATTGCAGCCCCTGTGCTCCCCCTCTTTGTGACACCACAGCCATTGCAGCCCCTGTGTTCCCCCTCTTTGTGACATCACAATGGGGGCAGCACAACATTCCCCCTCTTTGTGACACCACAGCCATTGCAGCCCCTGTGTTCCCCCTCTTTGTGACATCACAATGGGGGCAGAAAACGTTCCCCCTCTTTGTGACACCACAGCCGTGCCAGCCCCAGCGTTACCTCCCTGGAGACGCCCAAAGGGAAGCGTCCTGAGCTGCGTCTAAGCAACAAAACTGACCGGCCACTGAACTGCTCTGGCTGGGACTGATGGGCATTTATTTCTCTGCACACAGCTCGAGGAAAATCACCTTGGCCACCCCCACAGTGCCACAGGCCTGTTTCAGATACACTTACTCAGCCCCGCCCAGAGCTGCTAGGGGGGAGTCGTTCAAAGAAAGAAACAAAAACCGCCAAAAGAAGAAGACTTCTTGGCCCCCAGCTGAGCTGCTCCCTCCCTCAGCACTTCCACCTGCACACAAACAGCACCTGAGACTGCAAGCAATCAGCAGTCCTCAGCTCCATCTGCAGCAAAAGTAGCTTGAGGACAGCCTTGCAGCAGCACTTCTCTCACCCCTGTGCAAAAGGCCCCTGGGCAGGCACTCACGGGCCCTGGCAAAGGGCAAGGCTCAGGGCCTCAGCCCGCAGGGAAGAAAAGGCCTCTCAATTGGCCGCTGCTGGCACGTCAAGCCTGCTCCCAGGCTGCTTCACAGGCAGCA
Organism: Zosterops lateralis; assembly: GCF_965231275.1. Taxonomy (NCBI): domain Eukaryota; kingdom Metazoa; phylum Chordata; class Aves; order Passeriformes; family Zosteropidae; genus Zosterops; species Zosterops lateralis. The sequence continues at coordinate 167,698 of NW_028154593.1, forward strand.
TCCTTTGCTAGGACTGCACAAAGCTGACAGTCACCTCTGCCTTCTCCACACTCCATGTTCACAAGCTGCCTGCCAGAAGAAAGTTAGGCGCAGCCCCTGGGCCACAATCCTACTTGGCCCAGGGCACAGCGCCGGCAAGGTGTGTGTGCGCCCGGCCTTTGCTGCAGCCGCAAGGAGATCTCCTGCCTCAGCCTCACCTTTCCTGCTCGGCCAGGCTCCCGAGGGCCCCAGCAGCAGGAAATTGGCCCAGCTGCCTGGCACCGGTGCCGGCAAAGGTACCACCTAGGCACTGCAGGTGCTGCCAATTGCCTGGACCAGGACACCAGGCCCTGGAAATTGCCACCTCTGGGCACTGCCGGGGGCAGCAAACATCAGATTCCAGTCAAGCTCCAGATGCTAGTAATGACAACACCAGGACTCTTTCTTTCTTGCTTGCTTTCTTGCTTGCTTTCTTGCTTGCTTTCTTGCTTTCTTGCATTCTTGCTTTCTTGCTTTCTTGCTTTCTTGCTTTTCCTCCGCCTTTCCAAATCCCTGCAACTTCACCTCAGTCCTCCACACCTCCACACTTTTTCCTTAGCCCTCCCAATTAAACTGACACGGCCTACAAAACACTTCAAGGATCCAAACTTACTAAAAGAAAGACCACGGCACCCCCTGCATTCCCACTCTGTGACACCACAGCCATTGCAGCCCCTGTGTTCCTCCTCTTTGTGACATCACAATGGGGGCAGCACAACATTCCCCCTCTTTGTGACACCACAGCCGTGCCAGCCCCAGCGTTCCTCCTCTTTGTGACATCACAATGGGGGCAGCACAACATTCCCCCTCTTTGTGACACCACAGCCATTGCAGCCCCAGCGTTCCCCCTCTTTGTGACATCACAATGGGGGCAGCACAACATTCCCCCTCTTTGTGACACCACAGCCATTGCAGCCCCTGTGTTCCTCCTCTTTGTGACATCACAATGGGGGCAGCAAAACATTCCCCCTCTTTGTGACACCACAGCCGTGCCAGCCCCAGCGTTACCTCCCTGGAGACGCCCAAAGGGAAGCGTCCTGAGCTGCGTCTAAGCAACAAAACTGACTGGCCACTGAACTGCTCTGGCTGGGACTGATGGGCATTTATTTCTCTGCACACAGCTCGAGGAAAATCACCTTGGCCACCCCCACAGTGCCACAGGCCTGTTTCAGATACACTTACTCAGCCCCGCCCAGAGCTGCTAGGGGGGAGTCGTTCAAAGAAAGAAACAAAAACCGCCAAAAGAAGAAGACTTCTTGGCCCCCAGCTGAGCTGCTCCCTCCCTCAGCACTTCCACCTGCACACAAACAGCACCTGAGACTGCAAGCAATCAGCAGTCCTCAGCTCCATCTGCAGCAAAAGTAGCTTGAGGACAGCCTTGCAGCAGCACTTCTCTCACCCCTGTGCAAAAGGCCCCTGGGCAGGCACTCACGGGCCCTGGCAAAGGGCAAGGCTCAGGGCCTCAGCCCGCAGGGAAGAAAAGGCCTCTCAATTGGCCGCTGCTGGCACGTCAAGCCTGCTCCCAGGCTGCTTCACAGGCAGCATCCTTTGCTAGGACTGCACAAAGCTGACAGTCACCTCTGCCTTCTCCACACTCCATGTTCACAAGCTGCCTGCCAGAAGAAAGTTAGGCGCAGCCCCTGGGCCACAATCCTACTTGGCCCAGGGCACAGCGCCGGCAAGGTGTGTGTGCACCCGGCCTTTGCTGCAGCCGCAAGGAGATCTCCTGCCTCAGCCTCACCTTTCCTGCTCGGCCAGGCTCCCGAGGGCCCCAGCAGCAGGAAATTGGCCCAGCTGCCTGGCACCGGTGCCGGCAAAGGTACCACCTAGGCACTGCAGGTGCTGCCAATTGCCTGGACCAGGACACCAGGCCCTGGAAACTGCCACCTCTGGGCACTGCCGGGGGCAGCAAACATCAGATTCCAGTCAAGCTCCAGATGCTAGTAATGACAACACCAGGACTCTTTCTTTCTTTCTTTCTTTCTTTCTTTCTTTCTTTCTTGCTTTCTTGCTTTCTTGCATTCTTGCTTTCTTGCTTTCTTGCTTGCTTTCTTGCTTGCTTTCTTGCTTTCTTGCATTCTTGCTTTCTTGCTTTCTTGCTTTCTTGCTTTCTTGCTTTTCCTCCGCCTTTCCAAATCCCTGCAACTTCACCTCAGTCCTCCACACCTCCGCACTTTTTCCTTAGCCCTCCCAATTAAACTGACACGGCCTACAAAACACTTCAAGGATCCAAACTTACTAAAAGAAAGACCACGGCACCCCCTGCATTCCCACTCTGTGACACCACAGCCATTGCAGCCCCTGTGTTCCTCCTCTTTGTGACATCACAATGGGGGCAGCACAACATTCCCCCTCTTTGTGACACCACAGCCGTGCCAGCCCCAGCGTTCCCCCTCTTTGTGACATCACAATGGGGGCAGCACAACATTCCCCCTCTTTGTGACACCACAGCCATTGCAGCCCCTGTGTTCCTCCTCTTTGTGACATCACAATGGGGGCAGCAAAACATTCCCCCTCTTTGTGACACCACAGCCGTGCCAGCCCCAGCGTTACCTCCCTGGAGACGCCCAAAGGGAAGCGTCCTGAGCTGCGTCTAAGCAACAAAACTGACCGGCCACTGAACTGCTCTGGCTGGGACTGATGGGCATTTATTTCTCTGCACACAGCTCGAGGAAAATCACCTTGGCCACCCCCACAGTGCCACAGGCCTGTTTCAGATACACTTACTCAGCCCCGCCCAGAGCTGCTAGGGGGGAGTCGTTCAAAGAAAGAAACAAAAACCGCCAAAAGAAGAAGACTTCTTGGCCCCCAGCTGAGCTGCTCCCTCCCTCAGCACTTGCACCTGCACACAAACAGCACCTGAGACTGCAAGCAATCAGCAGTCCTCAGCTCCATCTGCAGCAAAAGTAGCTTGAGGACAGCCTTGCAGCAGCACTTCTCTCACCCCTGTGCAAAAGGCCCCTGGGCAGGCACTCACGGGCCCTGGCAAAGGGCAAGGCTCAGGGCCTCAGCCCGCAGGGAAGAAAAGGCCTCTCAATTGGCCGCTGCTGGCACGTCAAGCCTGCTCCCAGGCTGCTTCACAGGCAGCATCCTTTGCTAGGACTGCACAAAGCTGACAGTCACCTCTGCCTTCTCCACACTCCATGTTCACAAGCTGCCTGCCAGAAGAAAGTTAGGCGCAGCCCCTGGGCCACAATCCTACTTGGCCCAGGGCACAGCGCCGGCAAGGTGTGTGTGCACCCGGCCTTTGCTGCAGCCGCAAGGAGATCTCCTGCCTCAGCCTCACCTTTCCTGCTCGGCCAGGCTCCCGAGGGCCCCAGCAGCAGGAAATTGGCCCAGCTGCCTGGCACCGGTGCCGGCAAAGGTACCACCTAGGCACTGCAGGTGCTGCCAATTGCCTGGACCAGGACACCAGGCCCTGGAAATTGCCACCTCTGGGCACTGCCAGGGGCAGCAAACATCAGATTCCAGTCAAGCTCCAGATGCTAGTAATGACAACACCAGGACTCTTTCTTTCTTTCTTTCTTTCTTGCTTTCTTGCTTGCTTTCTTGCATTCTTGCTTTCTTGCTTTCTTGCTTTCTTGCTTGCTTTCTTGCTTGCTTTCTTGCTTGCTTTCTTGCTTTCTTGCATTCTTGCTTTCTTGCTTTCTTGCTTTCTTGCTTTCTTGCTTGCTTTCTTGCTTGCTTTCTTCCTTTCTTGCATTCTTGCTTTCTTGCTTTCTTGCTTTCTTGCTTTCTTGCTTTTCCTCCGCCTTTCCAAATCCCTGCAACTTCACCTCAGTCCTCCACACCTCCGCACTTTTTCCTTAGCCCTCCCAATTAAACTGACATGGCCTACAAAACACTTCAAGGATCCAAACTTACTAAAAGAAAGACCACGGCACCCCCTGCATTCCCACTCTGTGACACCACAGCCATTGCAGCCCCTGTGTTCCTCCTCTTTGTGACATCACAATGGGGGCAGCACAACATTCCCCCTCTTTGTGACACCACAGCCGTGCCAGCCCCAGCGTTCCCCCTCTTTGTGACATCACAATGGCGGCAGCACAACATTCCCCCTCTTTGTGACACCACAGCCATTGCAGCCCCTGTGCTCCCCCTCTTTGTGACACCACAGCCATTGCAGCCCCAGCGTTCTCCCTCTTTGTGACATCACAATGGCGGCAGCACAACATTCCCCCTCTTTGTGACACCACAGCCATTGCAGCCCCTGTGTTCCTCCTCTTTGTGACATCACAATGGGGGCAGCAAAACGTTCCCCCTCTTTGTGACACCACAGCCGTGCCAGCCCCAGCGTTACCTCCCTGGAGACGCCCAAAGGGAAGCGTCCTGAGCTGCGTCTAAGCAACAAAACTGACCGGCCACTGAACTGCTCTGGCTGGGACTGATGGGCATTTATTTCTCTGCACACAGCTCGAGGAAAATCACCTTGGCCACCCCCACAGTGCCACAGGCCTGTTTCAGATACACTTACTCAGCCCCGCCCAGAGCTGCTAGGGGGGAGTCGTTCAAAGAAAGAAACAAAAACCGCCAAAAGAAGAAGACTTCTTGGCCCCCAGCTGAGCTGCTCCCTCCCTCAGCACTTCCACCTGCACACAAACAGCACCTGAGACTGCAAGCAATCAGCAGTCCTCAGCTCCATCTGCAGCAAAAGTAGCTTGAGGACAGCCTTGCAGCAGCACTTCTCTCACCCCTGTGCAAAAGGCCCCTGGGCAGGCACTCACGGGCCCTGGCAAAGGGCAAGGCTCAGGGCCTCAGCCCGCAGGGAAGAAAAGGCCTCTCAATTGGCCGCTGCTGGCACGTCAAGCCTGCTCCCAGGCTGCTTCACAGGCAGCATCCTTTGCTAGGACTGCACAAAGCTGACAGTCACCTCTGCCTTCTCCACACTCCATGTTCACAAGCTGCCTGCCAGAAGAAAGTTAGGCGCAGCCCCTGGGGCACAATCCTACTTGGCCCAGGGCACAGCGCCGGCAAGGTGTGTGTGCACCCGGCCTTTGCTGCAGCCGCAAGGAGATCTCCTGCCTCAGCCTCACCTTTCCTGCTCGGCCAGGCTCCCGAGGGCCCCAGCAGCAGGAAATTGGCCCAGCTGCCTGGCACCGGTGCCGGCAAAGGTACCACCTAGGCACTGCAGGTGCTGCCAATTGCCTGGACCAGGACACCAGGCCCTGAAAATTGCCACCTCTGGGCACTGCCGGGGGCAGCAAACATCAGATTCCAGTCAAGCTCCAGATGCTAGTAATGACAACACCAGTACTCTTTCTTTCTTTCTTTCTTGCTTTCTTGCTTTCTTGCTTTCTTGCTTTCTTGCTTTCTTGCTTTCTTGCTTTCTTGCTTTTCCTCCGCCTTTCCAAATCCCTGCAACTTCACCTCAGTCCTCCACACCTCCGCACTTTTTCCTTAGCCCTCCCAATTAAACTGACACGGCATACAAAACACTTCAAGGATCCAAACTTACTAAAAGAAAGACCACAGCACCCCCTGCATTCCCACTCTGTGACACCACAGCCATTGCAGCCCCTGTGTTCCTCCTCTTTGTGACATCACAATGGGGGCAGCACAACATTCCCCCTCTTTGTGACACCACAGCCGTGCCAGCCCCAGCGTTCCCCCTCTTTGTGACATCACAATGGCGGCAGCACAACATTCCCCCTCTTTGTGACACCACAGCCATTGCAGCCCCTGTGCTCCCCCTCTTTGTGACACCACAGCCATTGCAGCCCCAGCGTTCTCCCTCTTTGTGACATCACAATGGCGGCAGCACAACATTCCCCCTCTTTGTGACACCACAGCCATTGCAGCCCCTGTGTTCCTCCTCTTTGTGACATCACAATGGGGGCAGCAAAACGTTCCCCCTCTTTGTGACACCACAGCCGTGCCAGCCCCAGCGTTACCTCCCTGGAGACGCCCAAAGGGAAGCGTCCTGAGCTGCGTCTAAGCAACAAAACTGACCGGCCACTGAACTGCTCTGGCTGGGACTGATGGGCATTTATTTCTCTGCCCACAGCTCGAGGAAAATCACCTTGGCCACCCCCACAGTGCCACAGGCCTGTTTCAGATACACTTACTCAGCCCCGCCCAGAGCTGCTAGGGGGGAGTCGTTCAAAGAAAGAAACAAAAACCGCCAAAAGAAGAAGACTTCTTGGCCCCCAGCTGAGCTGCTCCCTCCCTCAGCACTTCCACCTGCACACAAACAGCACCTGAGACTGCAAGCAATCAGCAGTCCTCAGCTCCATCTGCAGCAAAAGTAGCTTGAGGACAGCCTTGCAGCAGCACTTCTCTCACCCCTGTGCAAAAGGCCCCTGGGCAGGCACTCACGGGCCCTGGCAAAGGGCAAGGCTCAGGGCCTCAGCCCGCAGGGAAGAAAAGGCCTCTCAATTGGCCGCTGCTGGCACGTCAAGCCTGCTCCCAGGCTGCTTCACAGGCAGCATCCTTTGCTAGCACTGCACAAAGCTGACAGTCACCTCTGCCTTCTCCACACTCCATGTTCACAAGCTGCCTGCCAGAAGAAAGTTAGGCGCAGCCCCTGGGCCACAATCCTACTTGGCCCAGGGCACAGCGCCGGCAAGGTGTGTGTGCACCCGGCCTTTGCTGCAGCCGCAAGGAGATCTCCTGCCTCAGCCTCACCTTTCCTGCTCGGCCAGGCTCCCGAGGGCCCCAGCAGCAGGAAATTGGCCCAGCTGCCTGGCACCGGTGCCGGCAAAGGTACCACCTAGGCACTGCAGGTGCTGCCAATTGCCTGGACCAGGACACCAGGCCCTGGAAATTGCCACCTCTGGGCACTGCCGGGGGCAGCAAACATCAGATTCCAGTCAAGCTCCAGATGCTAGTAATGACAACACCAGGACTCTTTCTTTCTTTCTTTCTTTCTTGCTTTCTTGCTTGCTTTCTTGCATTCTTGCTTTCTTGCTTTCTTGCTTTCTTGCTTGCTTTCTTGCTTGCTTTCTTGCTTGCTTTCTTGCTTTCTTGCATTCTTGCTTTCTTGCTTTCTTGCTTTCTTGCTTTCTTGCTTGCTTTCTTGCTTGCTTTCTTCCTTTCTTGCATTCTTGCTTTCTTGCTTTCTTGCTTTCTTGCTTTCTTTCTTTTCCTCCGCCTTTCCAAATCCCTGCAACTTCACCTCAGTCCTCCACACCTCCGCACTTTTTCCTTAGCCCTCCCAATTAAACTGACACGGCCTACAAAACACTTCAAGGATCCAAACTTACTAAAAGAAAGACCACGGCACCCCCTGCATTCCCACTCTGTGACACCACAGCCATTGCAGCCCCTGTGTTCCTCCTCTTTGTGACATCACAATGGGGGCAGCACAACATTCCCCCTCTTTGTGACACCACAGCCATTGCAGCCCCAGCGTTCTCCCTCTTTGTGACATCACAATGGCGGCAGCACAACATTCCCCCTCTTTGTGACACCACAGCCATTGCAGCCCCTGTGTTCCTCCTCTTTGTGACATCACAATGGGGGCAGCACAACATTCCCCCTCTTTGTGACACCACAGCCGTGCCAGCCCCAGCGTTCCCCCTCTTTGTGACATCACAATGGGGGCAGCACAACATTCCCCCTCTTTGTGACACCACAGCCATTGCAGCCCCTGTGCTCCCCCTCTTTGTGACATCACAATGGGGGCAGCAAAACATTCCCCCTCTTTGTGACACCACAGCCATTGCAGCCCCTGTGTTCCCCCTCTTTGTGACATCACAATGGCGGCAGCAAAACATTCCCCCTCTTTGTGACACCACAGCCGTGCCAGCCCCAGCGTTACCTCCCTGGAGACGCCCAAAGGGAAGCGTCCTGAGCTGCGTCTAAGCAACAAAACTGACCGGCCACTGAACTGCTCTGGCTGGGACTGATGGGCATTTATTTCTCTGCACACAGCTCGAGGAAAATCACCTTGGCCACCCCCACAGTGCCACAGGCCTGTTTCAGATACACTTACTCAGCCCCGCCCAGAGCTGCTAGGGGGGAGTCGTTCAAAGAAAGAAACAAAAACCGCCAAAAGAAGAAGACTTCTTGGCCCCCAGCTGAGCTGCTCCCTCCCTCAGCACTTCCACCTGCACACAAACAGCACCTGAGACTGCAAGCAATCAGCAGTCCTCAGCTCCATCTGCAGCAAAAGTAGCTTGAGGACAGCCTTGCAGCAGCACTTCTCTCACCCCTGTGCAAAAGGCCCCTGGGCAGGCACTCACGGGCCCTGGCAAAGGGCAAGGCTCAGGGCCTCAGCCCGCAGGGAAGAAAAGGCCTCTCAATTGGCCGCTGCTGGCACGTCAAGCCTGCTCCCAGGCTGCTTCACAGGCAGCATCCTTTGCTAGGACTGCACAAAGCTGACAGTCACCTCTGCCTTCTCCACACTCCATGTTCACAAGCTGCCTGCCAGAAGAAAGTTAGGCGAAGCCCCTGGGCCACAATGCTACTTGGCCCAGGGCACAGCGCCGGCAAGGTGTGTGTGCGCCCGGCCTTTGCTGCAGCCGCAAGGAGATCTCCTGCCTCAGCCTCACCTTTCCTGCTCGGCCAGGCTCCCGAGGGCCCCAGCAGCAGGAAATTGGCCCAGCTGCCTGGCACCGGTGCCGGCAAAGGTACCACCTAGGCACTGCAGGTGCTGCCAATTGCCTGGACCAGGACACCAGGCCCTGGAAATTGCCACCTCTGGGCACTGCCGGGGGCAGCAAACATCAGATTCCAGTCAAGCTCCAGATGCTAGTAATGACAACACCAGTACTCTTTCTTTCTTGCTTGCTTTCTTGCTTGCTTTCTTGCTTGCTTTCTTGCTTTCTTGCATTCTTGCTTTCTTGCTTTCTTGCTTTCTTGCTTTCTTGCTTTCTTGCTTTTCCTCCGCCTTTCCAAATCCCTGCAACTTCACCTCAGTCCTCCACACCTCCGCACTTTTTCCTTAGCCCTCCCAATTAAACTGACACGGCCTACAAAACACTTCAAGAATCCAAACTTACTAAAAGAAAGACCACGGCACCCCCTGCATTCCCACTCTGTGACACCACAGCCATTGCAGCCCCTGTGTTCCTCCTCTTTGTGACATCACAATGGGGGCAGCACAACATTCCCCCTCTTTGTGACACCACAGCCGTGCCAGCCCCAGCGTTCCCCCTCTTTGTGACATCACAATAGGGGCAGCACAACATTCCCCCTCTTTGTGACACCACAGCCATTGCAGCCCCTGTGCTCCCCCTCTTTGTGACACCACAGCCATTGCAGCCCCAGCGTTCTCCCTCTTTGTGACATCACAATGGCGGCAGCACAACATTCCCCCTCTTTGTGACACCACAGCCATTGCAGCCCCTGTGTTCCTCCTCTTTGTGACATCACAATGGGGGCAGCAAAACGTTCCCCCTCTTTGTGACACCACAGCCGTGCCAGCCCCAGCGTTACCTCCCTGGAGACGCCCAAAGGGAAGCGTCCTGAGCTGCGTCTAAGCAACAAAACTGACCGGCCACTGAACTGCTCTGGCTGGGACTGATGGGCATTTATTTCTCTGCACACAGCTCGAGGAAAATCACCTTGGCCACCCCCACAGTGCCACAGGCCTGTTTCAGATACACTTACTCAGCCCCGCCCAGAGCTGCTAGGGGGGAGTCGTTCAAAGAAAGAAACAAAAACCGCCAAAAGAAGAAGACTTCTTGGCCCCCAGCTGAGCTGCTCCCTCCCTCAGCACTTCCACCTGCACACAAACAGCACCTGAGACTGCAAGCAATCAGCAGTCCTCAGCTCCATCTGCAGCAAAAGTAGCTTGAGGACAGCCTTGCAGCAGCACTTCTCTCACCCCTGTGCAAAAGGCCCCTGGGCAGGCACTCACGGGCCCTGGCAAAGGGCAAGGCTCAGGGCCTCAGCCCGCAGGGAAGAAAAGGCCTCTCAATTGGCCGCTGCTGGCACGTCAAGCCTGCTCCCAGGCTGCTTCACAGGCAGCATCCTTTGCTAGGACTGCACAAAGCTGACAGTCACCTCTGCCTTCTCCACACTCCATGTTCACAAGCTGCCTGCCAGAAGAAAGTTAGGCGCAGCCCCTGGGCCACAATCCTACTTGGCCCAGGGCACAGCGCCGGCAAGGTGTGTGTGCACCCGGCCTTTGCTGCAGCCGCAAGGAGATCTCCTGCCTCAGCCTCACCTTTCCTGCTCGGCCAGGCTCCCGAGGGCCCCAGCAGCAGGAAATTGGCCCAGCTGCCTGGCACCGGTGCCGGCAAAGGTACCACCTAGGCACTGCAGGTGCTGCCAATTGCCTGGACCAGGACACCAGGCCCTGAAAATTGCCACCTCTGGGCACTGCCGGGGGCAGCAAACATCAGATTCCAGTCAAGCTCCAGATGCTAGTAATGACAACACCAGTACTCTTTCTTTCTTTCTTTCTTGCTTTCTTGCTTTCTTGCTTTCTTGCTTTCTTGCTTTCTTGCTTTCTTGCTTTCTTGCTTTTCCTCCGCCTTTCCAAATCCCTGCAACTTCACCTCAGTCCTCCACACCTCCGCACTTTTTCCTTAGCCCTCCCAATTAAACTGACACGGCATACAAAACACTTCAAGGATCCAAACTTACTAAAAGAAAGACCACAGCACCCCCTGCATTCCCACTCTGTGACACCACAGCCATTGCAGCCCCTGTGTTCCTCCTCTTTGTGACATCACAATGGGGGCAGCACAACATTCCCCCTCTTTGTGACACCACAGCCGTGCCAGCCCCAGCGTTCCCCCTCTTTGTGACATCACAATGGCGGCAGCACAACATTCCCCCTCTTTGTGACACCACAGCCATTGCAGCCCCTGTGTTCCTCCTCTTTGTGACATCACAATGGGGGCAGCAAAACGTTCCCCCTCTTTGTGACACCACAGCCGTGCCAGCCCCAGCGTTACCTCCCTGGAGACGCCCAAAGGGAAGCGTCCTGAGCTGCGTCTAAGCAACAAAACTGACCGGCCACTGAACTGCTCTGGCTGGGACTGATGGGCATTTATTTCTCTGCACACAGCTCGAGGAAAATCACCTTGGCCACCCCCACAGTGCCACAGGCCTGTTTCAGATACACTTACTCAGCCCCGCCCAGAGCTGCTAGGGGGGAGTCGTTCAAAGAAAGAAACAAAAACCGCCAAAAGAAGAAGACTTCTTGGCCCCCAGCTGAGCTGCTCCCTCCCTCAGCACTTCCACCTGCACACAAACAGCACCTGAGACTGCAAGCAATCAGCAGTCCTCAGCTCCATCTGCAGCAAAAGTAGCTTGAGGACAGCCTTGCAGCAGCACTTCTCTCACCCCTGTGCAAAAGGCCCCTGGGCAGGCACTCACGGGCCCTGGCAAAGGGCAAGGCTCAGGGCCTCAGCCCGCAGGGAAGAAAAGGCCTCTCAATTGGCCGCTGCTGGCACGTCAAGCCTGCTCCCAGGCTGCTTCACAGGCAGCATCCTTTGCTAGCACTGCACAAAGCTGACAGTCACCTCTGCCTTCTCCACACTCCATGTTCACAAGCTGCCTGCCAGAAGAAAGTTAGGCGCAGCCCCTGGGCCACAATCCTACTTGGCCCAGGGCACAGCGCCGGCAAGGTGTGTGTGCACCCGGCCTTTGCTGCAGCCGCAAGGAGATCTCCTGCCTCAGCCTCACCTTTCCTGCTCGGCCAGGCTCCCGAGGGCCCCAGCAGCAGGAAATTGGCCCAGCTGCCTGGCACCGGTGCCGGCAAAGGTACCACCTAGGCACTGCAGGTGCTGCCAATTGCCTGGACCAGGACACCAGGCCCTGGAAATTGCCACCTCTGGGCACTGCCGGGGGCAGCAAACATCAGATTCCAGTCAAGCTCCAGATGCTAGTAATGACAACACCAGGACTCTTTCTTTCTTTCTTTCTTTCTTGCTTTCTTGCTTGCTTTCTTGCATTCTTGCTTTCTTGCTTTCTTGCTTTCTTGCTTGCTTTCTTGCTTGCTTTCTTGCTTGCTTTCTTGCTTTCTTGCATTCTTGCTTTCTTGCTTTCTTGCTTTCTTGCTTTCTTGCTTGCTTTCTTGCTTGCTTTCTTGCTTTCTTGCATTCTTGCTTTCTTGCTTTCTTGCTTTCTTGCTTTCTTTCTTTTCCTCCGCCTTTCCAAATCCCTGCAACTTCACCTCAGTCCTCCACACCTCCGCACTTTTTCCTTAGCCCTCCCAATTAAACTGACACGGCCTACAAAACACTTCAAGGATCCAAACTTACTAAAAGAAAGACCACGGCACCCCCTGCATTCCCACTCTGTGACACCACAGCCATTGCAGCCCCTGTGTTCCTCCTCTTTGTGACATCACAATGGGGGCAGCACAACATTCCCCCTCTTTGTGACACCACAGCCGTGCCAGCCCCAGCGTTCCCCCTCTTTGTGACATCACAATGGCGGCAGCACAACATTCCCCCTCTTTGTGACACCACAGCCATTGCAGCCCCTGTGCTCCCCCTCTTTGTGACACCACAGCCATTGCAGCCCCAGCGTTCTCCCTCTTTGTGACATCACAATGGCGGCAGCACAACATTCCCCCTCTTTGTGACACCACAGCCATTGCAGCCCCTGTGTTCCTCCTCTTTGTGACATCACAATGGGGGCAGCACAACATTCCCCCTCTTTGTGACACCACAGCCGTGCCAGCCCCAGCGTTCCCCCTCTTTGTGACATCACAATGGGGGCAGCACAACATTCCCCCTCTTTGTGACACCACAGCCATTGCAGCCCCTGTGCTCCCCCTCTTTGTGACATCACAATGGGGGCAGCAAAACATTCCCCCTCTTTGTGACACCACAGCCATTGCAGCCCCTGTGTTCCCCCTCTTTGTGACATCACAATGGCGGCAGCAAAACATTCCCCCTCTTTGTGACACCACAGCCGTGCCAGCCCCAGCGTTACCTCCCTGGAGACGCCCAAAGGGAAGCGTCCTGAGCTGCGTCTAAGCAACAAAACTGACCGGCCACTGAACTGCTCTGGCTGGGACTGATGGGCATTTATTTCTCTGCACACAGCTCGAGGAAAATCACCTTGGCCACCCCCACAGTGCCACAGGCCTGTTTCAGATACACTTACTCAGCCCCGCCCAGAGCTGCTAGGGGGGAGTCGTTCAAAGAAAGAAACAAAAACCGCCAAAAGAAGAAGACTTCTTGGCCCCCAGCTGAGCTGCTCCCTCCCTCAGCACTTCCACCTGCACACAAACAGCACCTGAGACTGCAAGCAATCAGCAGTCCTCAGCTCCATCTGCAGCAAAAGTAGCTTGAGGACAGCCTTGCAGCAGCACTTCTCTCACCCCTGTGCAAAAGGCCCCTGGGCAGGCACTCACGGGCCCTGGCAAAGGGCAAGGCTCAGGGCCTCAGCCCGCAGGGAAGAAAAGGCCTCTCAATTGGCCGCTGCTGGCACGTCAAGCCTGCTCCCAGGCTGCTTCACAGGCAGCATCCTTTGCTAGGACTGCACAAAGCTGACAGTCACCTCTGCCTTCTCCACACTCCATGTTCACAAGCTGCCTGCCAGAAGAAAGTTAGGCGAAGCCCCTGGGCCACAATGCTACTTGGCCCAGGGCACAGCGCCGGCAAGGTGTGTGTGCGCCCGGCCTTTGCTGCAGCCGCAAGGAGATCTCCTGCCTCAGCCTCACCTTTCCTGCTCGGCCAGGCTCCCGAGGGCCCCAGCAGCAGGAAATTGGCCCAGCTGCCTGGCACCGGTGCCGGCAAAGGTACCACCTAGGCACTGCAGGTGCTGCCAATTGCCTGGACCAGGACACCAGGCCCTGGAAATTGCCACCTCTGGGCACTGCCGGGGGCAGCAAACATCAGATTCCAGTCAAGCTCCAGATGCTAGTAATGACAACACCAGTACTCTTTCTTTCTTGCTTGCTTTCTTGCTTGCTTTCTTGCTTGCTTTCTTGCTTTCTTGCATTCTTGCTTTCTTGCTTTCTTGCTTTCTTGCTTTCTTGCTTTCTTGCTTTTCCTCCGCCTTTCCAAATCCCTGCAACTTCACCTCAGTCCTCCACACCTCCGCACTTTTTCCTTAGCCCTCCCAATTAAACTGACACGGCCTACAAAACACTTCAAGAATCCAAACTTACTAAAAGAAAGACCACGGCACCCCCTGCATTCCCACTCTGTGACACCACAGCCATTGCAGCCCCTGTGTTCCTCCTCTTTGTGACATCACAATGGGGGCAGCACAACATTCCCCCTCTTTGTGACACCACAGCCGTGCCAGCCCCAGCGTTCCCCCTCTTTGTGACATCACAATAGGGGCAGCACAACATTCCCCCTCTTTGTGACACCACAGCCATTGCAGCCCCTGTGCTCCCCCTCTTTGTGACACCACAGCCATTGCAGCCCCAGCGTTCTCCCTCTTTGTGACATCACAATGGCGGCAGCACAACATTCCCCCTCTTTGTGACACCACAGCCATTGCAGCCCCTGTGTTCCTCCTCTTTGTGACATCACAATGGGGGCAGCAAAACGTTCCCCCTCTTTGTGACACCACAGCCGTGCCAGCCCCAGCGTTACCTCCCTGGAGACGCCCAAAGGGAAGCGTCCTGAGCTGCGTCTAAGCAACAAAACTGACCGGCCACTGAACTGCTCTGGCTGGGACTGATGGGCATTTATTTCTCTGCACACAGCTCGAGGAAAATCACCTTGGCCACCCCCACAGTGCCACAGGCCTGTTTCAGATACACTTACTCAGCCCCGCCCAGAGCTGCTAGGGGGGAGTCGTTCAAAGAAAGAAACAAAAACCGCCAAAAGAAGAAGACTTCTTGGCCCCCAGCTGAGCTGCTCCCTCCCTCAGCACTTCCACCTGCACACAAACAGCACCTGAGACTGCAAGCAATCAGCAGTCCTCAGCTCCATCTGCAGCAAAAGTAGCTTGAGGACAGCCTTGCAGCAGCACTTCTCTCACCCCTGTGCAAAAGGCCCCTGGGCAGGCACTCACGGGCCCTGGCAAAGGGCAAGGCTCAGGGCCTCAGCCCGCAGGGAAGAAAAGGCCTCTCAATTGGCCGCTGCTGGCACGTCAAGCCTGCTCCCAGGCTGCTTCACAGGCAGCATCCTTTGCTAGGACTGCACAAAGCTGACAGTCACCTCTGCCTTCTCCACACTCCATGTTCACAAGCTGCCTGCCAGAAGAAAGTTAGGCGCAGCCCCTGGGCCACAATCCTACTTGGCCCAGGGCACAGCGCCGGCAAGGTGTGTGTGCACCCGGCCTTTGCTGCAGCCGCAAGGAGATCTCCTGCCTCAGCCTCACCTTTCCTGCTCGGCCAGGCTCCCGAGGGCCCCAGCAGCAGGAAATTGGCCCAGCTGCCTGGCACCGGTGCCGGCAAAGGTACCACCTAGGCACTGCAGGTGCTGCCAATTGCCTGGACCAGGACACCAGGCCCTGAAAATTGCCACCTCTGGGCACTGCCGGGGGCAGCAAACATCAGATTCCAGTCAAGCTCCAGATGCTAGTAATGACAACACCAGTACTCTTTCTTTCTTTCTTTCTTGCTTTCTTGCTTTCTTGCTTTCTTGCTTTCTTGCTTTCTTGCTTTCTTGCTTTCTTGCTTTTCCTCCGCCTTTCCAAATCCCTGCAACTTCACCTCAGTCCTCCACACCTCCGCACTTTTTCCTTAGCCCTCCCAATTAAACTGACACGGCATACAAAACACTTCAAGGATCCAAACTTACTAAAAGAAAGACCACAGCACCCCCTGCATTCCCACTCTGTGACACCACAGCCATTGCAGCCCCTGTGTTCCTCCTCTTTGTGACATCACAATGGGGGCAGCACAACATTCCCCCTCTTTGTGACACCACAGCCGTGCCAGCCCCAGCGTTCCCCCTCTTTGTGACATCACAATGGCGGCAGCACAACATTCCCCCTCTTTGTGACACCACAGCCATTGCAGCCCCTGTGCTCCCCCTCTTTGTGACACCACAGCCATTGCAGCCCCAGCGTTCTCCCTCTTTGTGACATCACAATGGCGGCAGCACAACATTCCCCCTCTTTGTGACACCACAGCCATTGCAGCCCCTGTGTTCCTCCTCTTTGTGACATCACAATGGGGGCAGCAAAACGTTCCCCCTCTTTGTGACACCACAGCCGTGCCAGCCCCAGCGTTACCTCCCTGGAGACGCCCAAAGGGAAGCGTCCTGAGCTGCGTCTAAGCAACAAAACTGACCGGCCACTGAACTGCTCTGGCTGGGACTGATGGGCATTTATTTCTCTGCACACAGCTCGAGGAAAATCACCTTGGCCACCCCCACAGTGCCACAGGCCTGTTTCAGATACACTTACTCAGCCCCGCCCAGAGCTGCTAGGGGGGAGTCGTTCAAAGAAAGAAACAAAAACCGCCAAAAGAAGAAGACTTCTTGGCCCCCAGCTGAGCTGCTCCCTCCCTCAGCACTTCCACCTGCACACAAACAGCACCTGAGACTGCAAGCAATCAGCAGTCCTCAGCTCCATCTGCAGCAAAAGTAGCTTGAGGACAGCCTTGCAGCAGCACTTCTCTCACCCCTGTGCAAAAGGCCCCTGGGCAGGCACTCACGGGCCCTGGCAAAGGGCAAGGCTCAGGGCCTCAGCCCGCAGGGAAGAAAAGGCCTCTCAATTGGCCGCTGCTGGCACGTCAAGCCTGCTCCCAGGCTGCTTCACAGGCAGCATCCTTTGCTAGGACTGCACAAAGCTGACAGTCACCTCTGCCTTCTCCACACTCCATGTTCACAAGCTGCCTGCCAGAAGAAAGTTAGGCGCAGCCCCTGGGCCACAATCCTACTTGGCCCAGGGCACAGCGCCGGCAAGGTGTGTGTGCACCCGGCCTTTGCTGCAGCCGCAAGGAGATCTCCTGCCTCAGCCTCACCTTTCCTGCTCGGCCAGGCTCCCGAGGGCCCCAGCAGCAGGAAATTGGCCCAGCTGCCTGGCACCGGTGCCGGCAAAGGTACCACCTAGGCACTGCAGGTGCTGCCAATTGCCTGGACCAGGACACCAGGCCCTGGAAATTGCCACCTCTGGGCACTGCCGGGGGCAGCAAACATCAGATTCCAGTCAAGCTCCAGATGCTAGTAATGACAACACCAGGACTCTTTCTTTCTTTCTTTCTTTCTTGCTTTCTTGCTTGCTTTCTTGCATTCTTGCTTTCTTGCTTTCTTGCTTTCTTGCTTGCTTTCTTGCTTGCTTTCTTGCTTGCTTTCTTGCTTTCTTGCATTCTTGCTTTCTTGCTTTCTTGCTTTCTTGCTTTCTTGCTTGCTTTCTTGCTTGCTTTCTTCCTTTCTTGCATTCTTGCTTTCTTGCTTTCTTGCTTTCTTGCTTTCTTTCTTTTCCTCCGCCTTTCCAAATCCCTGCAACTTCACCTCAGTCCTCCACACCTCCGCACTTTTTCCTTAGCCCTCCCAATTAAACTGACACGGCCTACAAAACACTTCAAGGATCCAAACTTACTAAAAGAAAGACCACGGCACCCCCTGCATTCCCACTCTGTGACACCACAGCCATTGCAGCCCCTGTGTTCCTCCTCTTTGTGACATCACAATGGGGGCAGCACAACATTCCCCCTCTTTGTGACACCACAGCCGTGCCAGCCCCAGCGTTCCCCCTCTTTGTGACATCACAATGGCGGCAGCACAACATTCCCCCTCTTTGTGACACCACAGCCATTGCAGCCCCTGTGCTCCCCCTCTTTGTGACACCACAGCCATTGCAGCCCCAGCGTTCTCCCTCTTTGTGACATCACAATGGCGGCAGCACAACATTCCCCCTCTTTGTGACACCACAGCCATTGCAGCCCCTGTGTTCCTCCTCTTTGTGACATCACAATGGGGGCAGCAAAACGTTCCCCCTCTTTGTGACACCACAGCCGTGCCAGCCCCAGCGTTACCTCCCTGGAGACGCCCAAAGGGAAGCGTCCTGAGCTGCGTCTAAGCAACAAAACTGACCGGCCACTGAACTGCTCTGGCTGGGACTGATGGGCATTTATTTCTCTGCACACAGCTCGAGGAAAATCACCTTGGCCACCCCCACAGTGCCACAGGCCTGTTTCAGATACACTTACTCAGCCCCGCCCAGAGCTGCTAGGGGGGAGTCGTTCAAAGAAAGAAACAAAAACCGCCAAAAGAAGAAGACTTCTTGGCCCCCAGCTGAGCTGCTCCCTCCCTCAGCACTTCCACCTGCACACAAACAGCACCTGAGACTGCAAGCAATCAGCAGTCCTCAGCTCCATCTGCAGCAAAAGTAGCTTGAGGACAGCCTTGCAGCAGCACTTCTCTCACCCCTGTGCAAAAGGCCCCTGGGCAGGCACTCACGGGCCCTGGCAAAGGGCAAGGCTCAGGGCCTCAGCCTGCAGGGAAGAAAAGGCCTCTCAATTGGCCGCTGCTGGCACGTCAAGCCTGCTCCCAGGCTGCTTCACAGGCAGCATCCTTTGCTAGCACTGCACAAAGCTGACAGTCACCTCTGCCTTCTCCACACTCCATGTTCACAAGCTGCCTGCCAGAAGAAAGTTAGGCGCAGCCCCTGGGCCACAATCCTACTTGGCCCAGGGCACAGCGCCGGCAAGGTGTGTGTGCACCCGGCCTTTGCTGCAGCCGCAAGGAGATCTCCTGCCTCAGCCTCACCTTTCCTGCTCGGCCAGGCTCCCGAGGGCCCCAGCAGCAGGAAATTGGCCCAGCTGCCTGGCACCGGTGCCGGCAAAGGTACCACCTAGGCACTGCAGGTGCTGCCAATTGCCTGGACCAGGACACCAGGCCCTGGAAATTGCCACCTCTGGGCACTGCCGGGGGCAGCAAACATCAGATTCCAGTCAAGCTCCAGATGCTAGTAATGACAACACCAGGACTCTTTCTTTCTTTCTTTCTTTCTTGCTTTCTTGCTTGCTTTCTTGCATTCTTGCTTTCTTGCTTTCTTGCTTTCTTGCTTGCTTTCTTGCTTGCTTTCTTGCTTGCTTTCTTGCTTTCTTGCATTCTTGCTTTCTTGCTTTCTTGCTTTCTTGCTTTCTTGCTTGCTTTCTTGCTTGCTTTCTTCCTTTCTTGCATTCTTGCTTTCTTGCTTTCTTGCTTTCTTGCTTTCTTTCTTTTCCTCCGCCTTTCCAAATCCCTGCAACTTCACCTCAGTCCTCCACACCTCCGCACTTTTTCCTTAGCCCTCCCAATTAAACTGACACGGCCTACAAAACACTTCAAGGATCCAAACTTACTAAAAGAAAGACCACGGCACCCCCTGCATTCCCACTCTGTGACACCACAGCCATTGCAGCCCCTGTGTTCCTCCTCTTTGTGACATCACAATGGGGGCAGCACAACATTCCCCCTCTTTGTGACACCACAGCCGTGCCAGCCCCAGCGTTCCCCCTCTTTGTGACATCACAATGGGGGCAGCACAACATTCCCCCTCTTTGTGACACCACAGCCATTGCAGCCCCTGTGCTCCCCCTCTTTGTGACATCACAATGGGGGCAGCAAAACATTCCCCCTCTTTGTGACACCACAGCCATTGCAGCCCCTGTGTTCCCCCTCTTTGTGACATCACAATGGGGGCAGCAAAACATTCCCCCTCTTTGTGACACCACAGCCATTGCAGCCCCTGTGTTCCCCCTCTTTGTGACATCACAATGGGGGCAGCAAAACATTCCCCCTCTTTGTGACACCACAGCCGTGCCAGCCCCAGCGTTACCTCCCTGGAGACGCCCAAAGGGAAGCGTCCTGAGCTGCGTCTAAGCAACAAAACTGACCGGCCACTGAACTGCTCTGGCTGGGACTGATGGGCATTTATTTCTCTGCACACAGCTCGAGGAAAATCACCTTGGCCACCCCCACAGTGCCACAGGCCTGTTTCAGATACACTTACTCAGCCCCGCCCAGAGCTGCTAGGGGGGAGTCGTTCAAAGAAAGAAACAAAAACCGCCAAAAGAAGAAGACTTCTTGGCCCCCAGCTGAGCTGCTCCCTCCCTCAGCACTTCCACCTGCACACAAACAGCACCTGAGACTGCAAGCAATCAGCAGTCCTCAGCTCCATCTGCAGCAAAAGTAGCTTGAGGACAGCCTTGCAGCAGCACTTCTCTCACCCCTGTGCAAAAGGCCCCTGGGCAGGCACTCACGGGCCCTGGCAAAGGGCAAGGCTCAGGGCCTCAGCCCGCAGGGAAGAAAAGGCCTCTCAATTGGCCGCTGCTGGCACGTCAAGCCTGCTCCCAGGCTGCTTCACAGGCAGCATCCTTTGCTAGGACTGCACAAAGCTGACAGTCACCTCTGCCTTCTCCACACTCCATGTTCACAAGCTGCCTGCCAGAAGAAAGTTAGGCGCAGCCCCTGGGCCACAATGCTACTTGGCCCAGGGCACAGCGCCGGCAAGGTGTGTGTGCGCCCGGCCTTTGCTGCAGCCGCAAGGAGATCTCCTGCCTCAGCCTCACCTTTCCTGCTCGGCCAGGCTCCCGAGGGCCCCAGCAGCAGGAAATTGGCCCAGCTGCCTGGCACCGGTGCCGGCAAAGGTACCACCTAGGCACTGCAGGTGCTGCCAATTGCCTGGACCAGGACACCAGGCCCTGGAAATTGCCACCTCTGGGCACTGCCGGGGGCAGCAAACATCAGATTCCAGTCAAGCTCCAGATGCTAGTAATGACAACACCAGTACTCTTTCTTTCTTGCTTGCTTTCTTGCTTGCTTTCTTGCTTGCTTTCTTGCTTTCTTGCATTCTTGCTTTCTTGCTTTCTTGCTTTCTTGCTTTCTTGCTTTCTTGCTTTTCCTCCGCCTTTCCAAATCCCTGCAACTTCACCTCAGTCCTCCACACCTCCGCACTTTTTCCTTAGCCCTCCCAATTAAACTGACACGGCCTACAAAACACTTCAAGAATCCAAACTTACTAAAAGAAAGACCACGGCACCCCCTGCATTCCCACTCTGTGACACCACAGCCATTGCAGCCCCTGTGTTCCTCCTCTTTGTGACATCACAATGGGGGCAGCACAACATTCCCCCTCTTTGTGACACCACAGCCGTGCCAGCCCCAGCGTTCCCCCTCTTTGTGACATCACAATAGGGGCAGCACAACATTCCCCCTCTTTGTGACACCACAGCCATTGCAGCCCCTGTGCTCCCCCTCTTTGTGACACCACAGCCATTGCAGCCCCAGCGTTCCCCCTCTTTGTGACATCACAATGGGGGCAGCAAAACATTCCCCCTCTTTGTGACACCACAGCCATTGCAGCCCCTGTGTTCCCCCTCTTTGTGACATCACAATGGCGGCAGCAAAACATTCCCCCTCTTTGTGACACCACAGCCGTGCCAGCCCCAGCGTTACCTCCCTGGAGACGCCCAAAGGGAAGCGTCCTGAGCTGCGTCTAAGCAACAAAACTGACCGGCCACTGAACTGCTCTGGCTGGGACTGATGGGCATTTATTTCTCTGCACACAGCTCGAGGAAAATCACCTTGGCCACCCCCACAGTGCCACAGGCCTGTTTCAGATACACTTACTCAGCCCCGCCCAGAGCTGCTAGGGGGGAGTCGTTCAAAGAAAGAAACAAAAACCGCCAAAAGAAGAAGACTTCTTGGCCCCCAGCTGAGCTGCTCCCTCCCTCAGCACTTCCACCTGCACACAAACAGCACCTGAGACTGCAAGCAATCAGCAGTCCTCAGCTCCATCTGCAGCAAAAGTAGCTTGAGGACAGCCTTGCAGCAGCACTTCTCTCACCCCTGTGCAAAAGGCCCCTGGGCAGGCACTCACGGGCCCTGGCAAAGGGCAAGGCTCAGGGCCTCAGCCCGCAGGGAAGAAAAGGCCTCTCAATTGGCCGCTGCTGGCACGTCAAGCCTGCTCCCAGGCTGCTTCACAGGCAGCATCCTTTGCTAGGACTGCACAAAGCTGACAGTCACCTCTGCCTTCTCCACACTCCATGTTCACAAGCTGCCTGCCAGAAGAAAGTTAGGCGCAGCCCCTGGGCCACAATCCTACTTGGCCCAGGGCACAGCGCCGGCAAGGTGTGTGTGCGCCTGGCCTTTGCTGCAGCCGCAAGGAGATCTCCTGCCTCAGCCTCACCTTTCCTGCTCGGCCAGGCTCCCGAGGGCCCCAGCAGCAGGAAATTGGCCCAGCTGCCTGGCACCGGTGCCGGCAAAGGTACCACCTAGGCACTGCAGGTGCTGCCAATTGCCTGGACCAGGACACCAGGCCCTGGAAATTGCCACCTCTGGGCACTGCCGGGGGCAGCAAACATCAGATTCCAGTCAAGCTCCAGATGCTAGTAATGACAACACCAGTACTCTTTCTTTCTTGCTTGCTTTCTTGCTTGCTTTCTTGCTTGCTTTCTTGCTTTCTTGCATTCTTGCATTCTTGCTTTCTTGCTTTCTTGCTTTCTTGCTTTCTTGCTTTTCCTCCGCCTTTCCAAATCCCTGCAACTTCACCTCAGTCCTCCACACCTCCGCACTTTTTCCTTAGCCCTCCCAATTAAACTGACACGGCCTACAAAACACTTCAAGAATCCAAACTTACTAAAAGAAAGACCACGGCACCCCCTGCATTCCCACTCTGTGACACCACAGCCATTGCAGCCCCTGTGTTCCTCCTCTTTGTGACATCACAATGGGGGCAGCACAACATTCCCCCTCTTTGTGACACCACAGCCGTGCCAGCCCCAGCGTTCCCCCTCTTTGTGACATCACAATGGGGGCAGCACAACATTCCCCCTCTTTGTGACACCACAGCCATTGCAGCCCCTGTGCTCCCCCTCTTTGTGACACCACAGCCATTGCAGCCCCAGCGTTCCCCCTCTTTGTGACATCACAATGGGGGCAGCAAAACATTCCCCCTCTTTGTGACACCACAGCCATTGCAGCCCCTGTGTTCCCCCTCTTTGTGACATCACAATGGCGGCAGAAAACGTTCCCCCTCTTTGTGACACCACAGCCGTGCCAGCCCCAGCGTTACCTCCCTGGAGACGCCCAAAGGGAAGCGTCCTGAGCTGCGTCTAAGCAACAAAACTGACCGGCCACTGAACTGCTCTGGCTGGGACTGATGGGCATTTATTTCTCTGCACACAGCTCGAGGAAAATCACCTTGGCCACCCCCACAGTGCCACAGGCCTGTTTCAGATACACTTACTCAGCCCCGCCCAGAGCTGCTAGGGGGGAGTCGTTCAAAGAAAGAAACAAAAACCGCCAAAAGAAGAAGACTTCTTGGCCCCCAGCTGAGCTGCTCCCTCCCTCAGCACTTCCACCTGCACACAAACAGCACCTGAGACTGCAAGCAATCAGCAGTCCTCAGCTCCATCTGCAGCAAAAGTAGCTTGAGGACAGCCTTGCAGCAGCACTTCTCTCACCCCTGTGCAAAAGGCCCCTGGGCAGGCACTCACGGGCCCTGGCAAAGGGCAAGGCTCAGGGCCTCAGCCCGCAGGGAAGAAAAGGCCTCTCAATTGGCCGCTGCTGGCACGTCAAGCCTGCTCCCAGGCTGCTTCACAGGCAGCATCCTTTGCTAGGACTGCACAAAGCTGACAGTCACCTCTGCCTTCTCCACACTCCATGTTCACAAGCTGCCTGCCAGAAGAAAGTTAGGCGCAGCCCCTGGGGCACAATGCTACTTGGCCCAGGGCACAGCGCCGGCAAGGTGTGTGTGCGCCCGGCCTTTGCTGCAGCCGCAAGGAGATCTCCTGCCTCAGCCTCACCTTTCCTGCTCGGCCAGGCTCCCGAGGGCCCCAGCAGCAGGAAATTGGCCCAGCTGCCTGGCACCGGTGCCGGCAAAGGTACCACCTAGGCACTGCAGGTGCTGCCAATTGCCTGGACCAGGACACCAGGCCCTGGAAATTGCCACCTCTGGGCACTGCCGGGGGCAGCAAACATCAGATTCCAGTCAAGCTCCAGATGCTAGTAATGACAACACCAGGACTCTTTCTTTCTTGCTTGCTTTCTTGCTTGCTTTCTTGCTTGCTTTCTTGCTTTCTTGCATTCTTGCTTTCTTGCTTTCTTGCTTTCTTGCTTTTCCTCCGCCTTTCCAAATCCCTGCAACTTCACCTCAGTCCTCCACACCTCCACACTTTTTCCTTAGCCCTCCCAATTAAACTGACACGGCCTACAAAACACTTCAAGGATCCAAACTTACTAAAAGAAAGACCACGGCACCCCCTGCATTCCCACTCTGTGACACCACAGCCATTGCAGCCCCTGTGTTCCTCCTCTTTGTGACATCACAATGGGGGCAGCACAACATTCCCCCTCTTTGTGACACCACAGCCGTGCCAGCCCCAGCGTTCCCCCTCTTTGTGACATCACAATGGGGGCAGCACAACATTCCCCCTCTTTGTGACACCACAGCCATTGCAGCCCCAGCGTTCCCCCTCTTTGTGACATCACAATGGGGGCAGCACAACATTCCCCCTCTTTGTGACACCACAGCCATTGCAGCCCCTGTGTTCCCCCTCTTTGTGACATCACAATGGGGGCAGCAAAACGTTCCCCCTCTTTGTGACACCACAGCCGTGCCAGCCCCAGCGTTACCTCCCTGGAGACGCCCAAAGGGAAGCGTCCTGAGCTGCGTCTAAGCAACAAAACTGACCGGCCACTGAACTGCTCTGGCTGGGACTGATGGGCATTTATTTCTCTGCACACAGCTCGAGGAAAATCACCTTGGCCACCCCCACAGTGCCACAGGCCTGTTTCAGATACACTTACTCAGCCCCGCCCAGAGCTGCTAGGGGGGAGTCGTTCAAAGAAAGAAACAAAAACCGCCAAAAGAAGAAGACTTCTTGGCCCCCAGCTGAGCTGCTCCCTCCCTCAGCACTTCCACCTGCACACAAACAGCACCTGAGACTGCAAGCAATCAGCAGTCCTCAGCTCCATCTGCAGCAAAAGTAGCTTGAGGACAGCCTTGCAGCAGCACTTCTCTCACCCCTGTGCAAAAGGCCCCTGGGCAGGCACTCACGGGCCCTGGCAAAGGGCAAGGCTCAGGGCCTCAGCCCGCAGGGAAGAAAAGGCCTCTCAATTGGCCGCTGCTGGCACGTCAAGCCTGCTCCCAGGCTGCTTCACAGGCAGCATCCTTTGCTAGGACTGCACAAAGCTGACAGTCACCTCTGCCTTCTCCATACTCCATGTTCACAAGCTGCCTGCCAGAAGAAAGTTAGGCGCAGCCCCTGGGCCACAATCCTACTTGGCCCAGGGCACAGCGCCGGCAAGGTGTGTGTGCACCCGGCCTTTGCTGCAGCCGCAAGGAGATCTCCTGCCTCAGCCTCACCTTTCCTGCTCGGCCAGGCTCCCGAGGGCCCCAGCAGCAGGAAATTGGCCCAGCTGCCTGGCACCGGTGCCGGCAAAGGTACCACCTAGGCACTGCAGGTGCTGCCAATTGCCTGGACCAGGACACCAGGCCCTGGAAACTGCCACCTCTGGGCACTGCCGGGGGCAGCAAACATCAGATTCCAGTCAAGCTCCAGATGCTAGTAATGACAACACCAGGACTCTTTCTTTCTTTCTTTCTTTCTTTCTTTCTTGCTTTCTTGCTTTCTTGCTTTCTTGCTTTCTTGCTTTCTTGCTTGCTTTCTTGCTTGCTTTCTTGCTTTCTTGCATTCTTGCTTTCTTGCTTTCTTGCTTTCTTGCTTTCTTGCTTTCTTTCTTTTCCTCCGCCTTTCCAAATCCCTGCAACTTCACCTCAGTCCTCCACACCTCCGCACTTTTTCCTTAGCCCTCCCAATTAAACTGACACGGCCTACAAAACACTTCAAGGATCCAAACTTACTAAAAGAAAGACCATGGCACCCCCTGCATTCCCACTCTGTGACGCCACAGCCATTGCAGCCCCTGTGTTCCTCCTCTTTGTGACATCACAATGGGGGCAGCACAACATTCCCCCTCTTTGTGACACCACAGCCGTGCCAGCCCCAGCGTTCCCCCTCTTTGTGACATCACAATGGAGGCAGCACAACATTCCCCCTCTTTGTGACACCACAGCCATTGCAGCCCCTGCGCTCCCCCTCTTTGTGACATCACAATGGGGGCAGCAAAACATTCCCCCTCTTTGTGACACCACAGCCATTGCAGCCCCTGTGTTCCCCCTCTTTGTGACATCACAATGGGGGCAGCAAAACGTTCCCCCTCTTTGTGACACCACAGCCATTGCAGCCCCTGTGTTCCTCCTCTTTGTGACATCACAATGGGGGCAGCAAAACATTCCCCCTCTTTGTGACACCACAGCCGTGCCAGCCCCAGCGTTACCTCCCTGGAGACGCCCAAAGGGAAGCGTCCTGAGCTGCGTCTAAGCAACAAAACTGACCGGCCACTGAACTGCTCTGGCTGGGACTGATGGGCATTTATTTCTCTGCACACAGCTCGAGGAAAATCACCTTGGCCACCCCCACAGTGCCACAGGCCTGTTTCAGATACACTTACTCAGCCCCGCCCAGAGCTGCTAGGGGGGAGTCGTTCAAAGAAAGAAACAAAAACCGCCAAAAGAAGAAGACTTCTTGGCCCCCAGCTGAGCTGCTCCCTCCCTCAGCACTTCCACCTGCACACAAACAGCACCTGAGACTGCAAGCAATCAGCAGTCCTCAGCTCCATCTGCAGCAAAAGTAGCTTGAGGACAGCCTTGCAGCAGCACTTCTCTCACCCCTGTGCAAAAGGCCCCTGGGCAGGCACTCACGGGCCCTGGCAAAGGGCAAGGCTCAGGGCCTCAGCCCGCAGGGAAGAAAAGGCCTCTCAATTGGCCGCTGCTGGCACGTCAAGCCTGCTCCCAGGCTGCTTCACAGGCAGCATCCTTTGCTAGGACTGCACAAAGCTGACAGTCACCTCTGCCTTCTCCACACTCCATGTTCACAAGCTGCCTGCCAGAAGAAAGTTACGCGCAGCCCCTGGGGCACAATCCTACTTGGCCCAGGGCACAGCGCCGGCAAGGTGTGTGTGCACCCGGCCTTTGCTGCAGCCGCAAGGAGATCTCCTGCCTCAGCCTCACCTTTCCTGCTCGGCCAGGCTCCCGAGGGCCCCAGCAGCAGGAAATTGGCCCAGCTGCCTGGCACCGGTGCCGGCAAAGGTACCACCTAGGCACTGCAGGTGCTGCCAATTGCCTGGACCAGGACACCAGGCCCTGAAAATTGCCACCTCTGGGCACTGCCGGGGGCAGCAAACATCAGATTCCAGTCAAGCTCCAGATGCTAGTAATGACAACACCAGTACTCTTTCTTTCTTTCTTGCTTTCTTGCTTTCTTGCTTTCTTGCTTTCTTGCTTTCTTGCTTTCTTGCTTTCTTGCTTTCTTTCTTTTCCTCCGCCTTTCCAAATCCCTGCAACTTCACTTCAGTCCTCCACACCTCCGCACTTTTTCCTTAGCCCTCCCAATTAAACTGACACGGCATACAAAACACTTCAAGGATCCAAACTTACTAAAAGAAAGACCACAGCACCCCCTGCATTCCCACTCTGTGACACCACAGCCATTGCAGCCCCTGTGTTCCTCCTCTTTGTGACATCACAATGGGGGCAGCACAACATTCCCCCTCTTTGTGACACCACAGCCGTGCCAGCCCCAGCGTTCCCCCTCTTTGTGACATCACAATGGCGGCAGCACAACATTCCCCCTCTTTGTGACACCACAGCCATTGCAGCCCCTGTGCTCCCCCTCTTTGTGACACCACAGCCATTGCAGCCCCAGCGTTCCCCCTCTTTGTGACATCACAATGGGGGCAGCACAACATTCCCCCTCTTTGTGACACCACAGCCATTGCAGCCCCTGTGTTCCCCCTCTTTGTGACATCACAATGGGGGCAGCAAAACATTCCCCCTCTTTGTGACACCACAGCCGTGCCAGCCCCAGCGTTACCTCCCTGGAGACGCCCAAAGGGAAGCGTCCTGAGCTGCGTCTAAGCAACAAAACTGACCGGCCACTGAACTGCTCTGGCTGGGACTGATGGGCATTTATTTCTCTGCACACAGCTCGAGGAAAATCACCTTGGCCACCCCCACAGTGCCACAGGCCTGTTTCAGATACACTTACTCAGCCCCGCCCAGAGCTGCTAGGGGGGAGTCGTTCAAAGAAAGAAACAAAAACCGCCAAAAGAAGAAGACTTCTTGGCCCCCAGCTGAGCTGCTCCCTCCCTCAGCACTTCCACCTGCACACAAACAGCACCTGAGACTGCAAGCAATCAGCAGTCCTCAGCTCCATCTGCAGCAAAAGTAGCTTGAGGACAGCCTTGCAGCAGCACTTCTCTCACCCCTGTGCAAAAGGCCCCTGGGCAGGCACTCACGGGCCCTGGCAAAGGGCAAGGCTCAGGGCCTCAGCCCGCAGGGAAGAAAAGGCCT
Source organism: Zosterops lateralis (assembly GCF_965231275.1). NCBI lineage: Eukaryota > Metazoa > Chordata > Aves > Passeriformes > Zosteropidae > Zosterops > Zosterops lateralis. The sequence goes on from NW_028154593.1 coordinate 195,877, forward strand.
CTCAATTGGCCGCTGCTGGCACGTCAAGCCTGCTCCCAGGCTGCTTCACAGGCAGCATCCTTTGCTAGGACTGCACAAAGCTGACAGTCACCTCTGCCTTCTCCACACTCCATGTTCACAAGCTGCCTGCCAGAAGAAAGTTAGGCGCAGCCCCTGGGCCACAATCCTACTTGGCCCAGGGCACAGCGCCGGCAAGGCGTGTGTGCACCCGGCCTTTGCTGCAGCCGCAAGGAGATCTCCTGCCTCAGCCTCACCTTTCCTGCTCGGCCAGGCTCCCGAGGGCCCCAGCAGCAGGAAATTGGCCCTGCTGCCTGGCACCAGTGCCGGCAAAGGTACCACCTAGGCACTGCAGGTGCTGCCAATTGCCTGGACCAGGACACCAGGCCCTGGAAATTGCCACCTCTGGGCACTGCCGGGGGCAGCAAACATCAGATTCCAGTCAAGCTCCAGATGCTAGTAATGACAACACCAGGACTCTTTCTTTCTTTCTTTCTTTCTTTCTTGCTTTCTTGCTTTCTTGCAGTCTTGGTTCTTGCTTTCTTGCTTTCTTGCTTTCTTGCTTGCTTTCTTGCTTGCTTTCTTGCTTGCTTTGCTTTCTTGCATTCTTGCTTTCTTGCTTTCTTGCTTTCTTGCTTTCTTGCTTGCTTTCTTGCTTGCTTTCTTCCTTTCTTGCATTCTTGCTTTCTTGCTTTCTTGCTTTCTTGCTTTTCCTCCGCCTTTCCAAATCCCTGCAACTTCACCTCAGTCCTCCACACCTCCGCACTTTTTCCTTAGCCCTCCCAATTAAACTGACACGGCCTACAAAACACATCAAGGATCCAAACTTACTAAAAGAAAGACCACGGCACCCCCTGCATTCCCACTCTGTGACACCACAGCCATTGCAGCCCCTGTGTTCCTCCTCTTTGTGACATCACAATGGGGGCAGCACAACATTCCCCCTCTTTGTGACACCACAGCCGTGCCAGCCCCAGCGTTCCCCCTCTTTGTGACATCACAATGGAGGCAGCACAACATTCCCCCTCTTTGTGACACCACAGCCATTGCAGCCCCTGCGCTCCTCCTCTTTGTGACATCACAATGGGGGCAGCAAAACATTCCCCCTCTTTGTGACACCACAGCCATTGCAGCCCCTGTCTTCCCCCTCTTTGTGACATCACAATGGGGGCAGCAAAACGTTCCCCCTCTTTGTGACACCACAGCCATTGCAGCCCCTGTGTTCCTCCTCTTTGTGACATCACAATGGGGGCAGCACAACATTCCCCCTCTTTGTGACACCACAGCCGTGCCAGCCCCAGCGTTCCCCCTCTTTGTGACATCACAATGGGGGCAGCACAACATTCCCCCTCTTTGTGACACCACAGCCATTGCAGCCCCTGTGCTCCCCCTCTTTGTGACACCACAGCCATTGCAGCCCCAGCGTTCTCCCCCTTTGTGACATCACAATGGCGGCAGCACAACATTCCCCCTCTTTGTGACACCACAGCCATTGCAGCCCCTGTGTTCCTCCTCTTTGTGACATCACAATGGGGGCAGCAAAACGTTCCCCCTCTTTGTGACACCACAGCCGTGCCAGCCCCAGCGTTACCTCCCTGGAGACGCCCAAAGGGAAGCGTCCTGAGCTGCGTCTAAGCAACAAAACTGACCGGCCACTGAACTGCTCTGGCTGGGACTGATGGGCATTTATTTCTCTGCACACAGCTCGAGGAAAATCACCTTGGCCACCCCCACAGTGCCACAGGCCTGTTTCAGATACACTTACTCAGCCCCGCCCAGAGCTGCTAGGGGGGAGTCGTTCAAAGAAAGAAACAAAAACCGCCAAAAGAAGAAGACTTCTTGGCCCCCAGCTGAGCTGCTCCCTCCCTCAGCACTTCCACCTGCACACAAACAGCACCTGAGACTGCAAGCAATCAGCAGTCCTCAGCTCCATCTGCAGCAAAAGTAGCTTGAGGACAGCCTTGCAGCAGCACTTCTCTCACCCCTGTGCAAAAGGCCCCTGGGCAGGCACTCACGGGCCCTGGCAAAGGGCAAGGCTCAGGGCCTCAGCCCGCAGGGAAGAAAAGGCCTCTCAATTGGCCGCTGCTGGCACGTCAAGCCTGCTCCCAGGCTGCTTCACAGGCAGCATCCTTTGCTAGGACTGCACAAAGCTGACAGTCACCTCTGCCTTCTCCACACTCCATGTTCACAAGCTGCCTGCCAGAAGAAAGTTAGGCGCAGCCCCTGGGCCACAATCCTACTTGGCCCAGGGCACAGCGCCGGCAAGGTGTGTGTGCACCCGGCCTTTGCTGCAGCCGCAAGGAGATCTCCTGCCTCAGCCTCACCTTTCCTGCTCAGCCAGGCTCCCGAGGGCCCCAGCAGCAGGAAATTGGCCCAGCTGCCTGGCACCGGTGCCGGCAAAGGTACCACCTAGGCACTGCAGGTGCTGCCAATTGCCTGGACCAGGACACCAGGCCCTGGAAATTGCCACCTCTGGGCACTGCCGGGGGCAGCAAACATCAGAGTCCAGTCAAGCTCCAGATGCTAGTAATGACAACACCAGTACTCTTTCTTTCTTGCTTGCTTTCTTGCTTGCTTTCTTGCTTTCTTGCATTCTTGCTTTCTTGCTTTCTTGCTTTTCCTCCGCCTTTCCAAATCCCTGCAACTTCACCTCAGTCCTCCACACCTCCGCACTTTTTCCTTAGCCCTCCCAATTAAACTGACACGGCCTACAAAACACTTCAAGGATCCAAACTTACTAAAAGAAAGACCACAGCACCCCCTGCATTCCCACTCTGTGACACCACAGCCATTGCAGCCCCTGTGCTCCCCCTCTTTGTGACACCACAGCCATTGCAGCCCCAGCGTTCTCCCCCTTTGTGACATCACAATGGCGGCAGCACAACATTCCCCCTCTTTGTGACACCACAGCCATTGCAGCCCCTGTGTTCCCCCTCTTTGTGACATCACAATGGGGGCAGCAAAACATTCCCCCTCTTTGTGACACCACAGCCGTGCCAGCCCCAGCGTTACCTCCCTGGAGACGCCCAAAGGGAAGCGTCCTGAGCTGCGTCTAAGCAACAAAACTGACCGGCCACTGAACTGCTCTGGCTGGGACTGATGGGCATTTATTTCTCTGCACACAGCTCGAGGAAAATCACCTTGGCCACCCCCACAGTGCCACAGGCCTGTTTCAGATACACTTACTCAGCCCCGCCCAGAGCTGCTAGGGGGGAGTCGTTCAAAGAAAGAAACAAAAACCGCCAAAAGAAGAAGACTTCTTGGCCCCCAGCTGAGCTGCTCCCTCCCTCAGCACTTCCACCTGCACACAAACAGCACCTGAGACTGCAAGCAATCAGCAGTCCTCAGCTCCATCTGCAGCAAAAGTAGCTTGAGGACAGCCTTGCAGCAGCACTTCTCTCACCCCTGTGCAAAAGGCCCCTGGGCAGGCACTCACGGGCCCTGGCAAAGGGCAAGGCTCAGGGCCTCAGCCCGCAGGGAAGAAAAGGCCTCTCAATTGGCCGCTGCTGGCACGTCAAGCCTGCTCCCAGGCTGCTTCACAGGCAGCATCCTTTGCTAGGACTGCACAAAGCTGACAGTCACCTCTGCCTTCTCCACACTCCATGTTCACAAGCTGCCTGCCAGAAGAAAGTTAGGCGCAGCCCCTGGGCCACAATCCTACTTGGCCCAGGGCACAGCGCCGGCAAGGCGTGTGTGCACCCGGCCTTTGCTGCAGCCGCAAGGAGATCTCCTGCCTCAGCCTCACCTTTCCTGCTCGGCCAGGCTCCCGAGGGCCCCAGCAGCAGGAAATTGGCCCTGCTGCCTGGCACCAGTGCCGGCAAAGGTACCACCTAGGCACTGCAGGTGCTGCCAATTGCCTGGACCAGGACACCAGGCCCTGGAAATTGCCACCTCTGGGCACTGCCGGGGGCAGCAAACATCAGATTCCAGTCAAGCTCCAGATGCTAGTAATGACAACACCAGGACTCTTTCTTTCTTTCTTTCTTTCTTTCTTGCTTTCTTGCTTTCTTGCAGTCTTGGTTCTTGCTTTCTTGCTTTCTTGCTTTCTTGCTTGCTTTCTTGCTTGCTTTCTTGCTTGCTTTGCTTTCTTGCATTCTTGCTTTCTTGCTTTCTTGCTTTCTTGCTTTCTTGCTTGCTTTCTTGCTTGCTTTCTTCCTTTCTTGCATTCTTGCTTTCTTGCTTTCTTGCTTTCTTGCTTTTCCTCCGCCTTTCCAAATCCCTGCAACTTCACCTCAGTCCTCCACACCTCCGCACTTTTTCCTTAGCCCTCCCAATTAAACTGACACGGCCTACAAAACACATCAAGGATCCAAACTTACTAAAAGAAAGACCACGGCACCCCCTGCATTCCCACTCTGTGACACCACAGCCATTGCAGCCCCTGTGTTCCTCCTCTTTGTGACATCACAATGGGGGCAGCACAACATTCCCCCTCTTTGTGACACCACAGCCGTGCCAGCCCCAGCGTTCCCCCTCTTTGTGACATCACAATGGAGGCAGCACAACATTCCCCCTCTTTGTGACACCACAGCCATTGCAGCCCCTGCGCTCCTCCTCTTTGTGACATCACAATGGGGGCAGCAAAACATTCCCCCTCTTTGTGACACCACAGCCATTGCAGCCCCTGTGTTCCCCCTCTTTGTGACATCACAATGGGGGCAGCAAAACGTTCCCCCTCTTTGTGACACCACAGCCATTGCAGCCCCTGTGTTCCTCCTCTTTGTGACATCACAATGGGGGCAGCAAAACATTCCCCCTCTTTGTGACACCACAGCCGTGCCAGCCCCAGCGTTCCCCCTCTTTGTGACATCACAATGGGGGCAGCACAACATTCCCCCTCTTTGTGACACCACAGCCATTGCAGCCCCTGTGCTCCCCCTCTTTGTGACACCACAGCCATTGCAGCCCCAGCGTTCTCCCCCTTTGTGACATCACAATGGCGGCAGCACAACATTCCCCCTCTTTGTGACACCACAGCCATTGCAGCCCCTGTGTTTCTCCTCTTTGTGACATCACAATGGGGGCAGCAAAACGTTCCCCCTCTTTGTGACACCACAGCCGTGCCAGCCCCAGCGTTACCTCCCTGGAGACGCCCAAAGGGAAGCGTCCTGAGCTGCGTCTAAGCAACAAAACTGACCGGCCACTGAACTGCTCTGGCTGGGACTGATGGGCATTTATTTCTCTGCACACAGCTCGAGGAAAATCACCTTGGCCACCCCCACAGTGCCACAGGCCTGTTTCAGATACACTTACTCAGCCCCGCCCAGAGCTGCTAGGGGGGAGTCGTTCAAAGAAAGAAACAAAAACCGCCAAAAGAAGAAGACTTCTTGGCCCCCAGCTGAGCTGCTCCCTCCCTCAGCACTTCCACCTGCACACAAACAGCACCTGAGACTGCAAGCAATCAGCAGTCCTCAGCTCCATCTGCAGCAAAAGTAGCTTGAGGACAGCCTTGCAGCAGCACTTCTCTCACCCCTGTGCAAAAGGCCCCTGGGCAGGCACTCACGGGCCCTGGCAAAGGGCAAGGCTCAGGGCCTCAGCCCGCAGGGAAGAAAAGGCCTCTCAATTGGCCGCTGCTGGCACGTCAAGCCTGCTCCCAGGCTGCTTCACAGGCAGCATCCTTTGCTAGGACTGCACAAAGCTGACAGTCACCTCTGCCTTCTCCACACTCCATGTTCACAAGCTGCCTGCCAGAAGAAAGTTACGCGCAGCCCCTGGGCCACAATCCTACTTGGCCCAGGGCACAGCGCCGGCAAGGTGTGTGTGCGCCCGGCCTTTGCTGCAGCCGCAAGGAGATCTCCTGCCTCAGCCTCACCTTTCCTGCTCGGCCAGGCTCCCGAGGGCCCCAGCAGCAGGAAATTGGCCCAGCTGCCTGGCACCGGTGCCGGCAAAGGTACCACCTAGGCACTGCAGGTGCTGCCAATTGCCTGGACCAGGACACCAGGCCCTGGAAATTGCCACCTCTGGGCACTGCCGGGGGCAGCAAACATCAGATTCCAGTCAAGCTCCAGATGCTAGTAATGACAACACCAGGACTCTTCTTTCTTGCTTGCTTTCTTGCTTGCTTTCTTGCTTGCTTTCTTGCTTTCTTGCATTCTTGCTTTCTTGCTTTCTTGCTTTCTTGCTTTCTTGCTTTTCCTCCGCCTTTCCAAATCCCTGCAACTTCACCTCAGTCCTCCACACCTCCACACTTTTTCCTTAGCCCTCCCAATTAAACTGACACGGCCTACAAAACACTTCAAGGATCCAAACTTACTAAAAGAAAGACCACGGCACCCCCTGCATTCCCACTCTGTGACACCACAGCCATTGCAGCCCCTGTGTTCCTCCTCTTTGTGACATCACAATGGGGGCAGCACAACATTCCCCCTCTTTGTGACACCACAGCCGTGCCAGCCCCAGCGTTCCCCCTCTTTGTGACATCACAATGGGGGCAGCACAACATTCCCCCTCTTTGTGACACCACAGCCGATCCAGCCCCAGCGTTCCCCCTCTTTGTGACATCACAATGGGGGCAGCACAACATTCCCCCTCTTTGTGACACCACAGCCATTGCAGCCCCTGTGTTCCCCCTCTTTGTGACATCACAATGGGGGCAGAAAACGTTCCCCCTCTTTGTGACACCACAGCCGTGCCAGCCCCAGCGTTACCTCCCTGGAGACGCCCAAAGGGAAGCGTCCTGAGCTGCGTCTAAGCAACAAAACTGACCGGCCACTGAACTGCTCTGGCTGGGACTGATGGGCATTTATTTCTCTGCACACAGCTCGAGGAAAATCACCTTGGCCACCCCCACAGTGCCACAGGCCTGTTTCAGATACACTTACTCAGCCCCGCCCAGAGCTGCTAGGGGGGAGTCGTTCAAAGAAAGAAACAAAAACCGCCAAAAGAAGAAGACTTCTTGGCCCCCAGCTGAGCTGCTCCCTCCCTCAGCACTTCCACCTGCACACAAACAGCACCTGAGACTGCAAGCAATCAGCAGTCCTCAGCTCCATCTGCAGCAAAAGTAGCTTGAGGACAGCCTTGCAGCAGCACTTCTCTCACCCCTGTGCAAAAGGCCCCTGGGCAGGCACTCACGGGCCCTGGCAAAGGGCAAGGCTCAGGGCCTCAGCCCGCAGGGAAGAAAAGGCCTCTCAATTGGCCGCTGCTGGCACGTCAAGCCTGCTCCCAGGCTGCTTCACAGGCAGCATCCTTTGCTAGGATTGCACAAAGCTGACAGTCACCTCTGCCTTCTCCACACTCCATGTTCACAAGCTGCCTGCCAGAAGAAAGTTAGGCGCAGCCCCTGGGCCACAATCCTACTTGGCCCAGGGCACAGCGCCGGCAAGGTGTGTGTGCACCCGGCCTTTGCTGCAGCCGCAAGGAGATCTCCTGCCTCAGCCTCACCTTTCCTGCTCGGCCAGGCTCCCGAGGGCCCCAGCAGCAGGAAATTGGCCCAGCTGCCTGGCACCGGTGCCGGCAAAGGTACCACCTAGGCACTGCAGGTGCTGCCCATTGCCTGGACCAGGACACCAGGCCCTGGAAACTGCCACCTCTGGGCACTGCCGGGGGCAGCAAACATCAGATTCCAGTCAAGCTCCAGATGCTAGTAATGACAACACCAGGACTCTTTCTTTCTTTCTTTCTTTCTTTCTTTCTTGCTTTCTTGCTTTCTTGCTTTCTTGCTTTCTTGCTTGCTTTCTTGCTTGCTTTCTTGCTTTCTTGCATTCTTGCTTTCTTGCTTTCTTGCTTTCTTGCTTTTCCTCCGCCTTTCCAAATCCCTGCAACTTCACCTCAGTCCTCCACACCTCCGCACTTTTTCCTTAGCCCTCCCAATTAAACTGACACGGCCTACAAAACACTTCAAGGATCCAAACTTACTAAAAGAAAGACCACATCACCCCCTGCATTCCCACTCTGTGACACCACAGCCATTGCAGCCCCTGTGTTCCTCCTCTTTGTGACATCACAATGGGGGCAGCACAACATTCCCCCTCTTTGTGACACCACAGCCGTGCCAGCCCCAGCGTTCCCCCTCTTTGTGACATCACAATGGGGGCAGCACAACATTCCCCCTCTTTGTGACACCACAGCCATTGCAGCCCCTGTGTTCCTCCTCTTTGTGACATCACAATGGGGGCAGAAAACGTTCCCCCTCTTTGTGACACCACAGCCGTGCCAGCCCCAGCGTTACCTCCCTGGAGACGCCCAAAGGGAAGCGTCCTGAGCTGCGTCTAAGCAACAAAACTGACCGGCCACTGAACTGCTCTGGCTGGGACTGATGGGCATTTATTTCTCTGCACACAGCTCGAGGAAAATCACCTTGGCCACCCCCACAGTGCCACAGGCCTGTTTCAGATACACTTACTCAGCCCCGCCCAGAGCTGCTAGGGGGGAGTCGTTCAAAGAAAGAAACAAAAACCGCCAAAAGAAGAAGACTTCTTGGCCCCCAGCTGAGCTGCTCCCTCCCTCAGCACTTCCACCTGCACACAAACAGCACCTGAGACTGCAAGCAATCAGCAGTCCTCAGCTCCATCTGCAGCAAAAGTAGCTTGAGGACAGCCTTGCAGCAGCACTTCTCTCACCCCTGTGCAAAAGGCCCCTGGGCAGGCACTCACGGGCCCTGGCAAAGGGCAAGGCTCAGGGCCTCAGCCCGCAGGGAAGAAAAGGCCTCTCAATTGGCCGCTGCTGGCACGTCAAGCCTGCTCCCAGGCTGCTTCACAGGCAGCATCCTTTGCTAGGACTGCACAAAGCTGACAGTCACCTCTGCCTTCTCCACACTCCATGTTCACAAGCTGCCTGCCAGAAGAAAGTTACGCGCAGCCCCTGGGCCACAATCCTACTTGGCCCAGGGCACAGCGCCGGCAAGGTGTGTGTGCACCCGGCCTTTGCTGCAGCCGCAAGGAGATCTCCTGCCTCAGCCTCACCTTTCCTGCTCGGCCAGGCTCCCGAGGGCCCCAGCAGCAGGAAATTGGCCCAGCTGCCTGGCACCGGTGCCGGCAAAGGTACCACCTAGGCACTGCAGGTGCTGCCAATTGCCTGGACCAGGACACCAGGCCCTGGAAATTGCCACCTCTGGGCACTGCCGGGGGCAGCAAACATCAGATTCCAGTCAAGCTCCAGATGCTAGTAATGACAACACCAGGACTCTTTCTTTCTTGCTTGCTTTCTTGCTTGCTTGCTTTCTTGCTTTCTTGCATTCTTGCTTTCTTGCTTTCTTGCTTTCTTGCTTTCTTGCTTTCTGGCTTTCTTGCTTGCTTTCTTGCTTTCTTGCATTCTTGCTTTCTTGCTTTCTTGCTTTCTTGCTTTCTTGCTTTTCCTCCCCCTTTCCAAATCCCTGCAACTTCACCTCAGTCCTCCACACCTCCGCACTTTTTCCTTAGCCCTCCCAATTAAACTGACACGGCCTACAAAACACTTCAAGAATCCAAACTTACTAAAAGAAAGACAACGGCACCCCCTGCATTCCCACTCTGTGACACCACAGCCATTGCAGCCCCTGTGTTCCTCCTCTTTGTGACATCACAATGGGGGCAGCACAACATTCCCCCTCTTTGTGACACCACAGCCGTGCCAGCCCCAGCGTTCCCCCTCTTTGTGACATCACAATGGGGGCAGCAAAACATTCCCCCTCTTTGTGACACCACAGCCATTGCAGCCCCTGTGTTCCCCCTCTTTGTGACATCACAATGGGGGCAGCAAAACATTCCCCCTCTTTGTGACACCACAGCCATTGCAGCCCCTGTGTTCCTCCTCTTTGTGACATCACAATGGCGGCAGCAAAACGTTCCCCCTCTTTGTGACACCACAGCCATTGCATCCCCAGCGTTCCCCCTCTTTGTGACATCACAATGGGGGCAGCACAACATTCCCCCTCTTTGTGACACCACAGCCATTTCAGCCCCTGTGTTCCCCCTCTTTGTGACATCACAATGGGGGCAGCACAACATTCCCCCTCTTTGTGACACCACAGCCATTGCAGCCCCTGTGCTCCCCCTCTTTGTGACATCACAATGGGGGCAGCAAAACATTCCCCCTCTTTGTGACACCACAGCCATTGCAGCCCCTGTGTTCCTCCTCTTTGTGACATCACAATGGGGGCAGCAAAACATTCCCCCTTCTTGTGACACCACGACCGTGCCAGCCCCAGCGTTACCTCCCTGGAGACGCCCAAAGGGAAGCGTCCTGAGCTGCGTCTAAGCAACAAAACTGACCGGCCACTGAACTGCTCTGGCTGGGACTGATGGGCATTTATTTCTCTGCACACAGCTCGAGGAAAATCACCTTGGCCACCCCCACAGTGCCACAGGCCTGTTTCAGATACACTTACTCAGCCCCGCCCAGAGCTGCTAGGGGGGAGTCGTTCAAAGAAAGAAACAAAAACCGCCAAAAGAAGAAGACTTCTTGGCCCCCAGCTGAGCTGCTCCCTCCCTCAGCACTTCCACCTGCACACAAACAGCACCTGAGACTGCAAGCAATCAGCAGTCCTCAGCTCCATCTGCAGCAAAAGTAGCTTGAGGACAGCCTTGCAGCAGCACTTCTCTCACCCCTGTGCAAAAGGCCCCTGGGCAGGCACTCACGGGCCCTGGCAAAGGGCAAGGCTCAGGGCCTCAGCCCGCAGGGAAGAAAAGGCCTCTCAATTGGCCGCTGCTGGCACGTCAAGCCTGCTCCCAGGCTGCTTCACAGGCAGCATCCTTTGCTAGGACTGCACAAAGCTGACAGTCACCTCTGCCTTCTCCACACTCCATGTTCACAAGCTGCCTGCCAGAAGAAAGTTAGGCGCAGCCCCTGGGCCACAATCCTACTTGGCCCAGGGCACAGCGCCGGCAAGGTGTGTGTGCACCCGGCCTTTGCTGCAGCCGCAAGGAGATCTCCTGCCTCAGCCTCACCTTTCCTGCTCGGCCAGGCTCCCGAGGGCCCCAGCAGCAGGAAATTGGCCCAGCTGCCTGGCACCGGTGCCGGCAAAGGTACCACCTAGGCACTGCAGGTGCTGCCAATTGCCTGGACCAGGACACCAGGCCCTGGAAATTGCCACCTCTGGGCACTGCCGGGGGCAGCAAACATCAGATTCCAGTCAAGCTCCAGATGCTAGTAATGACAACACCAGTACTCTTTCTTTCTTGCTTGCTTTCTTGCTTGCTTTCTTGCTTGCTTTCTTGCTTTCTTGCATTCTTGCTTTCTTGCTTTCTTGCTTTCTTGCTTTCTTGCTTTCTTTCTTTTCCTCCGCCTTTCCAAATCCCTGCAACTTCACCTCAGTCCTCCACACCTCCGCACTTTTTCCTTAGCCCTCCCAATTAAACTGACACGGCCTACAAAACACTTCAAGGATCCAAACTTACTAAAAGAAAGACCACATCACCCCCTGCATTCCCACTCTGTGACACCACAGCCATTGCAGCCCCTGTGTTCCTCCTCTTTGTGACATCACAATGGGGGCAGCACAACATTCCCCCTCTTTGTGACACCACAGCCGTGCCAGCCCCAGCGTTCCCCCTCTTTGTGACATCACAATGGGGGCAGCACAACATTCCCCCTCTTTGTGACACCACAGCCATTGCAGCCCCTGTGTTCCTCCTCTTTGTGACATCACAATGGGGGCAGAAAACGTTCCCCCTCTTTGTGACACCACAGCCGTGCCAGCCCCAGCGTTACCTCCCTGGAGACGCCCAAAGGGAAGCGTCCTGAGCTGCGTCTAAGCAACAAAACTGACCGGCCACTGAACTGCTCTGGCTGGGACTGATGGGCATTTATTTCTCTGCACACAGCTCGAGGAAAATCACCTTGGCCACCCCCACAGTGCCACAGGCCTGTTTCAGATACACTTACTCAGCCCCGCCCAGAGCTGCTAGGGGGGAGTCGTTCAAAGAAAGAAACAAAAACCGCCAAAAGAAGAAGACTTCTTGGCCCCCAGCTGAGCTGCTCCCTCCCTCAGCACTTCCACCTGCACACAAACAGCACCTGAGACTGCAAGCAATCAGCAGTCCTCAGCTCCATCTGCAGCAAAAGTAGCTTGAGGACAGCCTTGCAGCAGCACTTCTCTCACCCCTGTGCAAAAGGCCCCTGGGCAGGCACTCACGGGCCCTGGCAAAGGGCAAGGCTCAGGGCCTCAGCCCGCAGGGAAGAAAAGGCCTCTCAATTGGCCGCTGCTGGCACGTCAAGCCTGCTCCCAGGCTGCTTCACAGGCAGCATCCTTTGCTAGGACTGCACAAAGCTGACAGTCACCTCTGCCTTCTCCACACTCCATGTTCACAAGCTGCCTGCCAGAAGAAAGTTACGCGCAGCCCCTGGGCCACAATCCTACTTGGCCCAGGGCACAGCGCCGGCAAGGTGTGTGTGCACCCGGCCTTTGCTGCAGCCGCAAGGAGATCTCCTGCCTCAGCTTCACCTTTCCTGCTCGGCCAGGCTCCCGAGGGCCCCAGCAGCAGGAAATTGGCTCAGCTGCCTGGCACCGGTGCCAGCAAAGGTACCACCTAGGCACTGCAGGTGCTGCCAATTGCCTGGACCAGGACACCAGGCCCTGGAAATTGCCACCTCTGGGCACTGCCGGGGGCAGCAAACATCAGATTCCAGTCAAGCTCCAGATGCTAGTAATGACAACACCAGGACTCTTTCTTTCTTTCTTTCTTTCTTTCTTGCTTTCTTGCATTCTTGCTTTCTTGCTTTCTTGCTTTCTTGCTTACTTGCTTTCTTGCTTTCTTGCTTGCTTTCTTGCTTTCTTGCATTCTTGCTTTCTTGCTTTCTTGCTTTCTTGCTTTCTTGCTTTTCCTCCGCCTTTCCAAATCCCTGCAACTTCACCTCAGTCCTCCACACCTCCACACTTTTTCCTTAGCCCTCCCAATTAAACTGACACGGCCTACAAAACACTTCAAGGATCCAAACTTACTAAAAGAAAGACCACGGCACCCCCTGCATTCCCACTCTGTGACACCACAGCCATTGCAGCCCCTGTGTTCCTCCTCTTTGTGACATCACAATGGCGGCAGCACAACATTCCCCCTCTTTGTGACACCACAGCCGTGCCAGCCCCAGCGTTCCCCCTCTTTGTGACATCACAATGGGGGCAGCACAACATTCCCCCTCTTTGTGACACCACAGCCATTGCAGCCCCTGTGCTCCCCCTCTTTGTGACATCACAATGGGGGCAGCAAAACATTCCCCCTCTTTGTGACACCACAGCCATTGCAGCCCCTGTGTTCCCCCTCTTTGTGACATCACAATGGGGGCAGCAAAACATTCCCCCTCTTTGTGACACCACAGCCATTGCAGCCCCTGTGTTCCTCCTCTTTGTGACATCACAATGGCGGCAGCAAAACGTTCCCCCTCTTTGTGACACCACAGCCATTGCAGCCCCAGCGTTCCCCCTCTTTGTGACATCACAATGGGGGCAGCACAACATTCCCCCTCTTTGTGACACCACAGCCATTGCAGCCCCTGTGTTCCTTCTCTTTGTGACATCACAATGGGGGCAGCAAAACGTTCCCCCTCTTTGTGACACCACAGCCGTGCCAGCCCCAGCGTTACCTCCCTGGAGACGCCCAAAGGGAAGCGTCCTGAGCTGCGTCTAAGCAACAAAACTGACCGGCCACTGAACTGCTCTGGCTGGGACTGATGGGCATTTATTTCTCTGCACACAGCTCGAGGAAAATCACCTTGGCCACCCCCACAGTGCCACAGGCCTGTTTCAGATACACTTACTCAGCCCCGCCCAGAGCTGCTAGGGGGGAGTCGTTCAAAGAAAGAAACAAAAACCGCCAAAAGAAGAAGACTTCTTGGCCCCCAGCTGAGCTGCTCCCTCCCTCAGCACTTCCACCTGCACACAAACAGCACCTGAGACTGCAAGCAATCAGCAGTCCTCAGCTCCATCTGCAGCAAAAGTAGCTTGAGGACAGCCTTGCAGCAGCACTTCTCTCACCCCTGTGCAAAAGGCCCCTGGGCAGGCACTCACGGGCCCTGGCAAAGGGCAAGGCTCAGGGCCTCAGCCCGCAGGGAAGAAAAGGCCTCTCAATTGGCCGCTGCTGGCACGTCAAGCCTGCTCCCAGGCTGCTTCACAGGCAGCATCCTTTGCTAGGACTGCACAAAGCTGACAGTCACCTCTGCCTTCTCCACACTCCATGTTCACAAGCTGCCTGCCAGAAGAAAGTTACGCGCAGCCCCTGGGCCACAATCCTACTTGGCCCAGGGCACAGCGCCGGCAAGGTGTGTGTGCACCCGGCCTTTGCTGCAGCCGCAAGGAGATCTCCTGCCTCAGCCTCACCTTTCCTGCTCGGCCAGGCTCCCGAGGGCCCCAGCAGCAGGAAATTGGCCCAGCTGCCTGGCACCGGTGCCGGCAAAGGTACCACCTAGGCACTGCAGGTGCTGCCAATTGCCTGGACCAGGACACCAGGCCCTGGAAATTGCCACCTCTGGGCACTGCCGGGGGCAGCAAACATCAGATTCCAGTCAAGCTCCAGATGCTAGTAATGACAACACCAGGACTCTTTCTTTCTTGCTTGCTTTCTTGCTTGCTTTCTTGCTTGCTTTCTTGCATTCTTGCTTTCTTGCTTTCTTGCTTTCTTGCTTTCTTGCTTTCTTGCTTTTCCTCCGCCTTTCCAAATCCCTGCAACTTCACCTCAGTCCTCCACACCTCCGCACTTTTTCCTTAGCCCTCCCAATTAAACTGACACGGCCTACAAAACACTTCAAGGATCCAAACTTACTAAAAGAAAGACCACGGCACCCCCTGCATTCCCACTCTGTGACACCACAGCCATTGCAGCCCCTGTGTTCCTCCTCTTTGTGACATCACAATGGCGGCAGCACAACATTCCCCCTCTTTGTGACACCACAGCCGTGCCAGCCCCAGCGTTCCCCCTCTTTGTGACATCACAATGGGGGCAGCACAACATTCCCCCTCTTTGTGACACCACAGCCATTGCAGCCCCTGTGTTCCTTCTCTTTGTGACATCACAATGGGGGCAGCAAAACGTTCCCCCTCTTTGTGACACCACAGCCGTGCCAGCCCCAGCGTTACCTCCCTGGAGACGCCCAAAGGGAAGCGTCCTGAGCTGCGTCTAAGCAACAAAACTGACCGGCCACTGAACTGCTCTGGCTGGGACTGATGGGCATTTATTTCTCTGCACACAGCTCGAGGAAAATCACCTTGGCCACCCCCACAGTGCCACAGGCCTGTTTCAGATACACTTACTCAGCCCCGCCCAGAGCTGCTAGGGGGGAGTCGTTCAAAGAAAGAAACAAAAACCGCCAAAAGAAGAAGACTTCTTGGCCCCCAGCTGAGCTGCTCCCTCCCTCAGCACTTCCACCTGCACACAAACAGCACCTGAGACTGCAAGCAATCAGCAGTCCTCAGCTCCATCTGCAGCAAAAGTAGCTTGAGGACAGCCTTGCAGCAGCACTTCTCTCACCCCTGTGCAAAAGGCCCCTGGGCAGGCACTCACGGGCCCTGGCAAAGGGCAAGGCTCAGGGCCTCAGCCCGCAGGGAAGAAAAGGCCTCTCAATTGGCCGCTGCTGGCACGTCAAGCCTGCTCCCAGGCTGCTTCACAGGCAGCATCCTTTGCTAGGACTGCACAAAGCTGACAGTCACCTCTGCCTTCTCCACACTCCATGTTCACAAGCTGCCTGCCAGAAGAAAGTTAGGCGCAGCCCCTGGGCCACAATGCTACTTGGCCCAGGGCACAGCGCCGGCAAGGTGTGTGTGCACCCGGCCTTTGCTGCAGCCGCAAGGAGATCTCCTGCCTCAGCCTCACCTTTCCTGCTCGGCCAGGCTCCCGAGGGCCCCAGCAGCAGGAAATTGGCCCAGCTGCCTGGCACCGGTGCCGGCAAAGGTACCACCTAGGCACTGCAGGTGCTGCCAATTGCCTGGACCAGGACACCAGGCCCTGGAAATTGCCACCTCTGGGCACTGCCGGGGGCAGCAAACATCAGATTCCAGTCAAGCTCCAGATGCTAGTAATGACAACACCAGTACTCTTTCTTTCTTGCTTGCTTTCTTGCTTGCTTTCTTGCTTGCTTTCTTGCTTTCTTGCATTCTTGCTTTCTTGCTTTCTTGCTTTCTTGCTTTCTTGCTTTCTTTCTTTTCCTCCGCCTTTCCAAATCCCTGCAACTTCACCTCAGTCCTCCACACCTCCGCACTTTTTCCTTAGCCCTCCCAATTAAACTGACACGGCCTACAAAACACTTCAAGGATCCAAACTTACTAAAAGAAAGACCACAGCACCCCCTGCATTCCCACTCTGTGACACCACAGCCATTGCAGCCCCTGTGTTCCTCCTCTTTGTGACATCACAATGGGGGCAGCACAACATTCCCCCTCTTTGTGACACCACAGCCGTGCCAGCCCCAGCGTTCCCCCTCTTTGTGACATCACAATGGGGGCAGCACAACATTCCCCCTCTTTGTGACACCACAGCCATTGCAGCCCCTGTGCTCCCCCTCTTTGTGACACCACAGCCATTGCAGCCCCAGCGTTCCCCCTCTTTGTGACATCACAATGGGGGCAGCACAACATTCCCCCTCTTTGTGACACCACAGCCATTGCAGCCCCTGTGTTCCCCCTCTTTGTGACATCACAATGGGGGCAGAAAACGTTCCCCCTCTTTGTGACACCACAGCCGTGCCAGCCCCAGCGTTACCTCCCTGGAGACGCCCAAAGGGAAGCGTCCTGAGCTGCGTCTAAGCAACAAAACTGACCGGCCACTGAACTGCTCTGGCTGGGACTGATGGGCATTTATTTCTCTGCACACAGCTCGAGGAAAATCACCTTGGCCACCCCCACAGTGCCACAGGCCTGTTTCAGATACACTTACTCAGCCCCGCCCAGAGCTGCTAGGGGGGAGTCGTTCAAAGAAAGAAACAAAAACCGCCAAAAGAAGAAGACTTCTTGGCCCCCAGCTGAGCTGCTCCCTCCCTCAGCACTTCCACCTGCACACAAACAGCACCTGAGACTGCAAGCAATCAGCAGTCCTCAGCTCCATCTGCAGCAAAAGTAGCTTGAGGACAGCCTTGCAGCAGCACTTCTCTCACCCCTGTGCAAAAGGCCCCTGGGCAGGCACTCACGGGCCCTGGCAAAGGGCAAGGCTCAGGGCCTCAGCCCGCAGGGAAGAAAAGGCCTCTCAATTGGCCGCTGCTGGCACGTCAAGCCTGCTCCCAGGCTGCTTCACAGGCAGCATCCTTTGCTAGGACTGCACAAAGCTGACAGTCACCTCTGCCTTCTCCACACTCCATGTTCACAAGCTGCCTGCCAGAAGAAAGTTACGCGCAGCCCCTGGGCCACAATGCTACTTGGCCCAGGGCACAGCGCCGGCAAGGTGTGTGTGCACCCGGCCTTTGCTGCAGCCGCAAGGAGATCTCCTGCCTCAGCCTCACCTTTCCTGCTCGGCCAGGCTCCCGAGGGCCCCAGCAGCAGGAAATTGGCCCAGCTGCCTGGCACCGGTGCCGGCAAAGGTACCACCTAGGCACTGCAGGTGCTGCCAATTGCCTGGACCAGGACACCAGGCCCTGGAAATTGCCACCTCTGGGCACTGCCGGGGGCAGCAAACATCAGATTCCAGTCAAGCTCCAGATGCTAGTAATGACAACACCAGGACTCTTTCTTTCTTTCTTTCTTTCTTTCTTTCTTTCTTGCTTTCTTGCATTCTTGCTTTCTTGCTTTCTTGCTTTCTTGCTTACTTGCTTTCTTGCTTTCTTGCTTGCTTTCTTGCTTTCTTGCATTCTTGCTTTCTTGCTTTCTTGCTTTCTTGCTTTCTAGCTTTTCCTCCCCCTTTCCAAATCCCTGCAACTTCACCTCAGTCCTCCACACCTCCGCACTTTTTCCTTAGCCCTCCCAATTAAACTGACACGGCCTACAAAACACTTCAAGGATCCAAACTTACTAAAAGAAAGACCACGGCAACCCCTGCATTCCCACTCTGTGACACCACAGCCATTGCAGCCCCTGTGTTCCTCCTCTTTGTGACATCACAATGGCGGCAGCACAACATTCCCCCTCTTTGTGACACCACAGCCGAGCCAGCCCCAGCGTTCCCCCTCTTTGTGACATCACAATGGGGGCAGCACAACATTCCCCCTCTTTGTGACACCACAGCCATTGCAGCCCCTGTGCTCCCCCTCTTTGTGACACCACAGCCATTGCAGCCCCTGTGTTCCCCCTCTTTGTGACATCACAATGGCGGCAGCACAACATTCCCCCTCTTTGTGACACCACAGCCATTGCAGCCCCTGTGCTCCCCCTCCTTGTGACACCACAGCCATTGCAGCCCCTGTGTTCCTTCTCTTTGTGACATCACAATGGGGGCAGCAAAACGTTCCCCCTCTTTGTGACACCACAGCCGTGCCAGCCCCAGCGTTACCTCCCTGGAGACGCCCAAAGGGAAGCGTCCCGAGCTGCGTCTAAGCAACAAAACTGACCGGCCACTGAACTGCTCTGGCTGGGACTGATGGGCATTTATTTCTCTGCACACAGCTCGAGGAAAATCACCTTGGCCACCCCCACAGTGCCACAGGCCTGTTTCAGATACACTTACTCAGCCCCGCCCAGAGCTGCTAGGGGGGAGTCGTTCAAAGAAAGAAACAAAAACCGCCAAAAGAAGAAGACTTCTTGGCCCCCAGCTGAGCTGCTCCCTCCCTCAGCACTTCCACCTGCACACAAACAGCACCTGAGACTGCAAGCAATCAGCAGTCCTCAGCTCCATCTGCAGCAAAAGTAGCTTGAGGACAGCCTTGCAGCAGCACTTCTCTCACCCCTGTGCAAAAGGCCCCTGGGCAGGTACTCACGGGCCCTGGCAAAGGGCAAGGCTCAGGGCCTCAGCCCGCAGGGAAGAAAAGGCCTCTCAATTGGCCGCTGCTGGCACGTCAAGCCTGCTCCCAGGCTGCTTCACAGGCAGCATCCTTTGCTAGGACTGCACAAAGCTGACAGTCACCTCTGCCTTCTCCACACTCCATGTTCACAAGCTGCCTGCCAGAAGAAAGTTAGGCGCAGCCCCTGGGCCACAATGCTACTTGGCCCAGGGCACAGCGCCGGCAAGGTGTGTGTGCACCCGGCCTTTGCTGCAGCCGCAAGGAGATCTCCTGCCTCAGCCTCACCTTTCCTGCTCGGCCAGGCTCCCGAGGGCCCCAGCAGCAGGAAATTGGCCCAGCTGCCTGGCACCGGTGCCGGCAAAGGTACCACCTAGGCACTGCAGGTGCTGCCAATTGCCTGGACCAGGACACCAGGCCCTGGAAATTGCCACCTCTGGGCACTGCCGGGGGCAGCAAACATCAGATTCCAGTCAAGCTCCAGATGCTAGTAATGACAACACCAGTACTCTTTCTTTCTTGCTTGCTTTCTTGCTTGCTTTCTTGCTTGCTTTCTTGCTTTCTTGCATTCTTGCTTTCTTGCTTTCTTGCTTTCTTGCTTTCTTGCTTTCTTTCTTTTCCTCCGCCTTTCCAAATCCCTGCAACTTCACCTCAGTCCTCCACACCTCCGCACTTTTTCCTTAGCCCTCCCAATTAAACTGACACGGCCTACAAAACACTTCAAGGATCCAAACTTACTAAAAGAAAGACCACAGCACCCCCTGCATTCCCACTCTGTGACACCACAGCCATTGCAGCCCCTGTGTTCCTCCTCTTTGTGACATCACAATGGGGGCAGCACAACATTCCCCCTCTTTGTGACACCACAGCCGTGCCAGCCCCAGCGTTCCCCCTCTTTGTGACATCACAATGGGGGCAGCACAACATTCCCCCTCTTTGTGACACCACAGCCATTGCAGCCCCTGTGCTCCCCCTCTTTGTGACACCACAGCCATTGCAGCCCCAGCGTTCCCCCTCTTTGTGACATCACAATGGGGGCAGCACAACATTCCCCCTCTTTGTGACACCACAGCCATTGCAGCCCCTGTGTTCCCCCTCTTTGTGACATCACAATGGGGGCAGAAAACGTTCCCCCTCTTTGTGACACCACAGCCGTGCCAGCCCCAGCGTTACCTCCCTGGAGACGCCCAAAGGGAAGCGTCCTGAGCTGCGTCTAAGCAACAAAACTGACCGGCCACTGAACTGCTCTGGCTGGGACTGATGGGCATTTATTTCTCTGCACACAGCTCGAGGAAAATCACCTTGGCCACCCCCACAGTGCCACAGGCCTGTTTCAGATACACTTACTCAGCCCCGCCCAGAGCTGCTAGGGGGGAGTCGTTCAAAGAAAGAAACAAAAACCGCCAAAAGAAGAAGACTTCTTGGCCCCCAGCTGAGCTGCTCCCTCCCTCAGCACTTCCACCTGCACACAAACAGCACCTGAGACTGCAAGCAATCAGCAGTCCTCAGCTCCATCTGCAGCAAAAGTAGCTTGAGGACAGCCTTGCAGCAGCACTTCTCTCACCCCTGTGCAAAAGGCCCCTGGGCAGGCACTCACGGGCCCTGGCAAAGGGCAAGGCTCAGGGCCTCAGCCCGCAGGGAAGAAAAGGCCTCTCAATTGGCCGCTGCTGGCACGTCAAGCCTGCTCCCAGGCTGCTTCACAGGCAGCATCCTTTGCTAGGACTGCACAAAGCTGACAGTCACCTCTGCCTTCTCCACACTCCATGTTCACAAGCTGCCTGCCAGAAGAAAGTTAGGCGCAGCCCCTGGGCCACAATCCTACTTGGCCCAGGGCACAGCGCCGGCAAGGCGTGTGTGCACCCGGCCTTTGCTGCAGCCGCAAGGAGATCTCCTGCCTCAGCCTCACCTTTCCTGCTCGGCCAGGCTCCCGAGGGCCCCAGCAGCAGGAAATTGGCCCTGCTGCCTGGCACCAGTGCCGGCAAAGGTACCACCTAGGCACTGCAGGTGCTGCCAATTGCCTGGACCAGGACACCAGGCCCTGGAAATTGCCACCTCTGGGCACTGCCGGGGGCAGCAAACATCAGATTCCAGTCAAGCTCCAGATGCTAGTAATGACAACACCAGGACTCTTTCTTTCTTTCTTTCTTTCTTTCTTGCTTTCTTGCTTTCTTGCAGTCTTGGTTCTTGCTTTCTTGCTTTCTTGCTTTCTTGCTTGCTTTCTTGCTTGCTTTCTTGCTTGCTTTGCTTTCTTGCATTCTTGCTTTCTTGCTTTCTTGCTTTCTTGCTTTCTTGCTTGCTTTCTTGCTTGCTTTCTTCCTTTCTTGCATTCTTGCTTTCTTGCTTTCTTGCTTTCTTGCTTTTCCTCCGCCTTTCCAAATCCCTGCAACTTCACCTCAGTCCTCCACACCTCCGCACTTTTTCCTTAGCCCTCCCAATTAAACTGACACGGCCTACAAAACACATCAAGGATCCAAACTTACTAAAAGAAAGACCACGGCACCCCCTGCATTCCCACTCTGTGACACCACAGCCATTGCAGCCCCTGTGTTCCTCCTCTTTGTGACATCACAATGGGGGCAGCAC